>NW_004524903.1:975644-977108 GCF_000260255.1 Octodon degus
AATTTAATTTTCTGTTATTGGGTTATTCTGAGTTTTTATATCTTCTTGACTCAAATTTGGCAATTCATATGTATACAGGAAACTGTCAATTTTTTCTGTATGTAAGTTCTCAGTAATTTCACCCTTTTCTTTCCTTATTTCATGAATTTAGGTTTTTTCTTCAGTTTTTCTCGGGAGGGTAAATTATTTATTGATTTTATTTATCCTTTCAGAGAACCAACTTTTCAATTCCTTAATTCTTTGTATGGTTTTATTCATCTCTATTGCATTAATTTCTAGTCTGATAATTAAAATTTCCTGCATACTTTGGGCTATATGTTTAACTTGATCTTCTTTTTCTAGGAGCTTGATGTTTAGCATAAGATTATTTATTTTGGCCTCTTCTGTTTTCCTTATAAGAGAATTTACCACTATAGATTTTCTTATTAAGACATCTTGCCTTCATTTTTATCCCACAGGTTGTGATAAGTTTCATATGCATTTCTGTCTGTTTGTAAAATTTTTTAAAAATTTCTTTATCAATTTCGTTGTGACCCAATGTTTGTTCAGGAGGTTGTTATTTAATTTCTATGTGTTTATGGTGTTATTTTGATCTAATCAGTTTTATTTTATTTTATTTTTTCAAATTCAGATTTTTATTTTGAACTGTAGTCAAAGGAATTTCATGCTAGGCATCATGGTATATTAGCTCCCACTCCTCTCACAAGACAATTAGAAACATTTATTTACTACCAATGAAATATACTGAAAATACAGACATGGTTAGAAAGAAAATGTGGATTGCAGAGGAAGAGCCACCCACTAGAACTGAAGACCTTTCTCTGTGCCTTTACATAACTGAAAATGAATGGAAAATATCACTTTCAGGTGTAAGATTTCAATAATTTGTCTAATAGGGAAGGCAGGAGGATAACTCTAGAAATGCTGCTTTTGCCCTTATACCATCAGAACTGAGGAACACTGTTCACTGATTTCTTCTTACAGTACTGTGAAATTCATAGTAAATGGGTTATTACATTTAAATGTGAATTCATCTTTAATTTTCTTTAACATTTTATTTTATTGACACATTTTAGACTTGCATAGTGATGAACATGCATCATAGGGAGTTTGTATCTGCACGTGACACAATTTTATTCTTTACTTCTCATTCCCTTTCCCTCTGTTTGAACCGTCTTCCCTCTTTACTCACAAAAGCTCTGTTTCTATTTTTTCCTTCTATTCTTTTCTTCTCGTCCCTTCTTTCTGTAGTGTAGCTTCCTTATATAAAAAATGTGAGACACTGTCTTCCACTAGAAAATTCTGTAAATCTTTACTCAGTTTTTACTAGTATAAGTCGTGCTAAACCTGCATAGCTGAAGTGATAGAGATATGAAAATGAGTGATAAAAATGTGAACTTACTTTTTCTAGAAGTTCATGTTCTACAAAGGAAATGATTATTATTGTAAAATATTTATCGTTAT
>NW_004524903.1:981973-984471 GCF_000260255.1 Octodon degus
TTTCTTTCTTTCTTTCTTTCTTTCTCTTTCTTCTTTTCTTCCTTTCTTCCTTTCACTTTTACTTTCTTTACTTTGTTTCTAAATTTTATTTTTATTGTAAATTTTTAAATGTTGAGAAAGCATCTTTCTAATGTGTCCAAGCTGGGCTCAAACATGCAATCCTACAGCCTCAGTCTCCCAGAGTACTAAAATTACAACCCTAAACCACATGTTAATAATTCATATTATTTGATGACCTGACATCAATAACTATTTGTCTCCTGTCCCTTTACTATTTTCTACATCTCTCGTGTAACACTGAATTTGTAAATACTTTGGTGAAGTATCTGTTGCACTTTTTAAATAGTATTTATTTGCAGTGCAGAATGATATTTATCATGATTTTGAACACATTTATTGCTAAGTATGATTTACAATTTAAATTGGTTTTTAAAAATAAGCTTATGACTACTATCACTGCAATGCATTATGTAAAACATTTTTATGTGTTTAAAAGCCTTTAAGTGGTCATTTCTAAATCAAATAATAGCAACACATTAAAGATATAGAATAAACCTAAATGTTTGGGCATCAGGTAACAATGAGAAAAAACATAAAGCAAAAGTAATAGACATTTCAGAGGTCTTTAAAAGTTAACTTGGGACTATTGTCACTACTGCATTATGTAAAACGTTTTTGTATGGTTAAGAGCCTTAAGAGGTCACTAAGATGGCCCCTTAAAGACATCATTTTTATGTGTTTATTTTTCTACTGAACTCCATTAGTCTCTTCCTTGACTTAGCAGTCTGCTACCTAGAACTTCTAATACAATTTTGAATGCAAAGGGTAAATACAGGCATCTTTGTCCCTTTTGATCCTGAGATGACATCTCTGTGCTTCAACTTGGAGGATAAACATATAAAGATGCCTCTCCTCTTTCCTCTCCCCTCCTGTCCCCTCCCATCCCCTCCCCTGCTCCCTCCCTCTCTCCCTGCATCTGTCTGTCTGTCTGTCTGTCTGTCTCTCTCTCTCTCTCTCTCTCTCTCTCTCTCTCTCTCTCTCTCTCTCTCTCTCTCTCTCTCTCTCTCTCTCTCTCTCTCTCTTTCTCTTTCCTTTTAAGCTTATATCTGGAGTTGTACAACCTCACTCCTGCTAAGCACATCTTCTGTCATGGAGCTTCATTCCCAACTGCAGAAAGTAACATTTTAAAATTTTTGTTTATTTTTAGCATACAGTGATACTTCTGTTGTCAATTTTTTCCAAAGTCAAATTCAAACACCAAAAAGGTCAAGAACATATTTTTTTCTGTAAGAGATAATGGAAAACCAAATAATTGGTTCTGAGACCCTAAAATTATGTTTCGAAATTCATTTTCAGGACCTTAACACATTTTTGCAATGGTTTCTTTCTTTGATACTGTTTTGGTTCTCACAATCTCCTGAAATTTTCTTCTTCTTAGGGCACATTTTCATTATATTTTGAAAATAAAATGCACACACACAATGCTCCATCTGAGGGTTGTATCGCACTAACACTAGCACTCCATGTTGTCCTGGTGAGATTCATGTGAAGACAGAAGTGTGCTCCCTTGTGTCCCCAGAAAGATGCAGTACATACTCACCTTTGGTCCATATGGGTTTCCTCAGCTTGGATTATTTGGGTTGATTATGGAGCAAAGATAGGAACCTCCACAAGTGGATAGCTCAAGCTGGGAGCTGTTAGACATCAGCGTACAACTGCATTTATATCTATTAAGTTCAAGTTTATTTGTCAAATTATTGCCTTTTTTGGGGGTCAAACTTTGTCTTTTTTGTGTGCATGAATGTGGTACTGGGAAAGCCCAAGGCCAAGGAGGTCAAGGGCAGGAACAACATGGAGAGCCCTCCTGTCCTGAGCCTCTTCCACGGACCAATATCTGCACTCTTTTCTGGGCATATAGATCATTTATATTTAATGCTATTTATGTTTAATTTATTCCATCTTTCTTTTGTATCCTTTTCCTTTATCATATTGTTTTCTTCATTATGATCTGTGATTACATTTTGCCTCTTTTGAGAGCATATTTTATTTTCCTGTAGTAGTAATTTCTTTAGCATTTGTTACATGCATCTTTAACATTTAACAGCTTCACATTAGAGAGTACTGTTAGTTGCCACATTGTCTATGGAAAAAATATCTTACTATAGAACTTCGTTATTTTTCTCCTATCAGTTTTTTAAATATTTTTGTATATTTTCTTAAGCATAGTTAAAAGTCCACAGGAGAGGGAGTAGGAGAAAGAGATATATCTATGTGTACAGGCAGGATTGTTTGGACAATTGCACTATGGATTTCTGCTGGTCTATGGAAAGGAGTAATTAATGCTTAATTTGTTTTGTCTCTTTTTTTTCAACTTTTTTATCCTTTTCTATTCTTAATTTATTATTTATTTCTTTTATTTTTCTTTTTCCCTCCAACTTTGCATGCATATATCTGGCAATATGAACAACTAATCTGAAGAAACACTGTGTATTATTTTT
>NW_004524903.1:984714-995854 GCF_000260255.1 Octodon degus
AAAGGCTCAAGTCAACAACTTCTGACAATTACCAGTTCTGCTGATAATATAATACTATCACGGACTATTGGACTATATTGGGTTATTTTGCTGAATTCAAGTACCTACAATCTTTAGACTGGCTTCAAGTATGAAAAGGTCCTTTAAAGACTTCTCCAAATACAGCTTCTCTATCTGCAATGGAACACCCATCTCTGACCAAAAAAATGAAAAGAGGGGCTATGTTGGGAGCCATGAAGCTAGGAAATCAATCAAATATGTGTAGGTGAGACTTGCCCCAATACCTAAGGCAAAGAAACCACCTCACTCTGGAGATGAACATCCTGTCTGGTTAAGGTTAGCTATCAGTTGCTAGGCAACCTAGTGTCATTAACTTCACAAAAGTGTAAATAAAGGATCATTTGTTGTGGAAAAAAAAGACAAGAAAAAATATATATTTATACACAAGAAAGATAGATATACATCTACTTTCTCTTAGTTCACTGAGAATAAAAGTTTTTACTAACATTAGTTAGACAAGATATCATGTCTGCATCTTGTCCTCTGAATAACTATATGAAGACAACAATATGCCATGTATTAATTATTTTAACTGTCCTACTAACCTGTTTTGAAACTGTTTCATTGCTATTTTATCTTTTTTCACATTAAAATGAAAAAAAAATAGAAATTAAAAAATAAAATCACTAAGGTTTTACGTTTAGTAGTCAAGATTTTGTTAAACAAAACATAAATATATAAAAAGCATCATACACATTTCTCCTTATCATTGTTTCCTCTACTCTTTCTCTGCCAGTACACAATCATATTTCTTCTGGCAACAATTTCTTTCTTTCTAGAGGACTTACTTTAACAGTCTTTTATTTGCATCCATTTATTATTGGGCTGTCAGATGTCAATGTGCTCAGCTGGGAACAGAAGCTGTGGTGGATTAATGGTCAATTTAGATGGAAACACCTAGCTGACCCGAGTCAGCATGATTCTGGGCTTGGAAGGTCCACCTGAGAGTTGATGCCAAAAATGAAATAAAGGAGAATTCAAAGGGAAGATTACACACTGCTCAATTTCCTTGGGAGGGACTTAATCTGAAATCCTGGAGAACTTTACTTCATTCACCTATGGGGACTGCAAGAGACTCCCCACCTCCCACTTGCCTCCTACCTGCGGAAGAGCAAAGCCTGCATCTGGGAGCAATCTCCTGACTCCTGGCACAGACCCTCTAGCTTTCAGTACCCGCGCTTGGGCTCTCCGATGTGTACCCTCAGTCTACTCTCCCAGATTCCTCAGCTTTCTAAAGCAGACTAACAGAGAACATTTCCATGAGAACCTGGTACTCTGCTGGGTCTGATCTCCAGTGGTCAGACAGATGTCTTGTACTGTGCTGTATTTGACTTTGGGTGAACTTTATATAATAATCTTATAAATTATATGTCCTGTATTAAATCTATTCCCTTGCAAATCATGACTACAACAAAAGCCACGTGGAAAATACCAATCAAACATAATTCACTTACTACAGTATGTGGGAGAAGAAACTAGTAGTAGGCTTTCAGCTCCTTTTAGGCAAGAAGTGTTTTGTACCTTGCAGTACAGGGAAGAGGCCTTAGTTGACTGCTGATGAGTTCTAATATAAGCCTCAAACATCTCTATGGATCTAGTGACCAGAGAGGATGAGAAGGAGAGATGAAATGGAAATGAGAAGCACTGAGTGAATAGGGAAACCTCTTTCCGAGGACCTTCCCGTGAGAGTGCCATGGGGAGGTCGCTGCTAAGGACAGGGACGTGGAGCCACCTGGCCTTGAAGTGTGGCCATGCTCTGTGTGCGGCCACACCAAGGGCTTTGAGTGCTAGGCTGCATCTGGCCTCCAGAGACTGCAAGGCACACACTATAGAGCAGGGCTCATGAGTCCAGGGCACTTTTCTACAGAACCTGCTAAGCAAAGCCTCATAATTGCTGTTGTCAAACCTGAAAGGTCATACATGGCATCTAAGGGAAGAACTGGTCCTTCATTCATGGTACTGTCTTCTTGTGTCTGAAAAGTATCTTTATTTAACTTTCAAGTTTTGAAAAAAAGTTTATGATCATTAACTTTCTTAACACTGACAAATTATTTATTTTCTCATATTTCCTGTAAGAAAGATATTGCTATCCTTACTTTTTATCCTCTGTACACGATATATCTCCCTTTAGATTTTTAAAAAATCATGGGAACCTCTCTGCTGTACTTGATGATATTAATTGTGAAAAGTGGGTTTATACAATTAGCACAGTTTAGTTCTTTTTGTTTCTACTCCTCTCCCTACCCTCCATCTCCAAATCTCCTTTCCATTTGCAAAAGATCTGTCTCACTGTTTTCTATTAGCTTCTTCTATTTTGCTTTTCAAATTATTTATTTGGGTTTCTCATACAAGAGAAAGCATATGACATTTAAGCTCCTGTATTTATTTCACTTAATCTCAGGGCGCATCCATTTTCTTACTTAGGACACAAATTTATCCTTCTCACATTATAATATGACTTTTTTATAACTTTCATGACTTTTATATTTGCTATTTTTTATTTTTTGACCCTTATTTTTTAATGTATAGTATATTCCATACATGACTATATTGTTATAATAATAGCTTGACTGGCTGTTAACTCCAATACATGTGCTAGTTCTAGCTTGGTCTAGCTTGACAATTTTTGCTTTACTGTATTAGTCATATTTTTCTAATTGTAAATATGCTTTTTAGTATGGGCTAGAATATTGCGAATTTCTGAGTCTTAGTCAATACTGGTATTTACTGTATACAAATAAATATCCTACACAATATTTTGTGTGATAACTTATTTATTTATTCATTCATTTTTTGTTTGCTTGCTTGTTTTTTTATGTACTTGGTGCAGGGTCTCACTTCGCAGCTCCGACTCAACAGTTATCCTGTTTTCCGCCTCCCCAGCCCTGGGCCTACAGCACGTGCTACTGTCCCCCACCTGGGTGGCCGGAGGAGCGGGCCAGGGGGCCTTTCCAGCGCAGCCCGTGGTGTCGGGGCTCGAACCTCGTCCCTGTGCTTGCCTAAGCAGGCCCTTGCACCCCTGAGCTATCTCACTAGTCTTTTATTTTGAAATAGTGTGATTCAAATCTCTTTATGACCTGGATGCGGGATCCATAATTTTGTTCACCTGTGATAGAAGTCCTAAACCTCAGTTGCAGCTGCAGTAAGCCACAAAGCTCTCATGCGGATGGTAGCACGTGGAGAAGGCCCGCGCCTCGCTTGCTGTGCACCCTACCAGGCTAACCTTCACCACGAAGAAAGAGCAGGGCCTCCTTAGCTCGTCGTCACCACCGTGACAAAGGACACCACACCAGTTTGCTAACCATTGCTGGGCTGGAATACCTGCAGGACGCCTGCCATGCGACGCCCGCCTTCCCTCTGCCGGGCTTTCTGTCTCTGGCCCGTTGCGCGCTCCGCGAGCTCCCTGGACTTTCGGCCGCGTCTAGCCAGCTCTGGGAGCCACTGGGCGCCCGCTGTCCTTCATCTCGGAGACAGCCCGGCTGGCTGTTGGCTGCAAGAAGCTGAGAAAGGGCAGAGCTGTCAGCGTTTTCCTGTCTCTCAGGGACTACTCTGGTCTTATTTGATATCTAGTGTTTCGTGTTTGTCTTCTCTTAATTCTGGTTTTAGCTAAAAACAAAATGATTTTTTTCCCTTAAAAAGAAATGGAAATTAAACCCAATTTAGCTGTGAAAATGAAAAAAATCCAAATGATTTTCTCAGGAATGGAATAGAGAAAATAATGAATGATGGTCCCTTGCATTTATGCCCTATGTGTACTGCACTGAGTGGCTTGGAAGGACTGGAACTCTTAATTATGTTATTATCTCTATGAAAACAGAAGTGACATAAATTACTACTGATATTTAATATGCACCTTATATAATATTCACTATGGACCTCTGCCTACAAGAAAGAGGGGCTCATATATTCTTTGATTTTATGGTTCAAACATAGTGACACCTCGAAGCACGTCCTAGAATCTAAGTTGAACAATCAACATTGGCACTTTTAGGAAAATAAGACATTCAAATAGATTATAAATAATACCAGTAGTATATCAGATAATATTTGAAAAGCTTCCTCTGTTATTTAGAAGATGACTGGCTATCTCATATGGAACATAAACCTGAGTTATTTTTCTCTTAGAAGAAAGACATTCCAAATTTGCTGACATCTTCACTGATAATAACTCACTGTCAGGAAATGCTGTCTAAAAGTCATTTTTTACTAACCAACAATATGTACCTTTAAGCTGAAAAAAGATATAATAAAGTGTTGAGCTGCATTCCTAATAAAAACTTTTTGTGGATAAAGAATATTGAAAATGAGTGTTTTTAAAACTGCTTATTTTCCAAAACACTTTCTAAAATTTCAGTCAGTGTGTCTGTTATTTTTTAACTTATATCATTCAATTATCAGAATACATTGTACTAAAATTAGACTTTCATCATATCATAAATATATTAGATTTCCAGAAATACTAATTTATATATTATGTTGTTTGAAACTGTAATAGTGTGTTATGGTGATTAATAAGTATAAAATATTAATCACACAACTTATTCCTCATTTTAATTAGTATTTATGGGAGCATCGTGGCATATGCAGGGAGCAGGATTATAGCAATATAAACAACGTGTTAATATATCCATGTGTGATGCTAGTTTTCAGAGTTCCATTCTTTTTTTTTTTTTTTTTGCATTTAAAGAGGGAAGGTAAAAACAATGTAGATATTTCTATTAAAATTACTTCTGTTTGGTCTTTATTAGGAGATAAAGACCAAAAGTCTTTGTTTTAGGACCAAAAGTCTCTACTTTTTATAATTGGCACAAACACAATAGCCACTTTTTAATTGTCTTTAATTTTCAGAAATATTGTTTCATTTAAAATAACATTTTCATTCTGGGGAGATGGCTCAGTAGAGTAAGTGCTTGCCTGCTAAGCACAAGGATCTGAGTTCAATCCCAGGTTCCGAAAAAAAAAAATTTAAAAATTTTCACTCATTAAGGATTAAGGTACATATATACTTTATACTTCTGAACTTTTTGTATGACTATTTTTATTTAATTTATAGTTTTTAAAACCAGTGATTTTATTTGTGTGTGTGTGAAAGAAAGGGGAGGATTGGTGTGGTGTCACTCGTCTGTAATCTCAGCACTTGAAGCTATAAACAGGAGGATTACTATGAGTTCGATCTATGCAGTGAGACCCTGTAGACGCTGTAGATCCTGCCCTAAATACGAAAAAAAATAAAAATAAAAATAAAAATAAATTAAAAAGCTAGCTTGCCTTGGATAATTGTACTGCTTATTTCTACTAGTCTATTGAAAGGAACAGTTCAGGTGTATTTTTTCTTCGTAATTTTTTGACCATTTTACATGATTATCTCTGGTAATCTGAACAACTAAGTTGAAAACAGTAATATGTAACATAACAATCATTCTTGAATTACTATCATTTTGTTTAGTGAAATTCTGAATCATTTCTAATGATTTTTACTATTTTTTAGTTCTCTTTAAAAATTAAATAGGAATAAGATCTTGCAGTGTATTTGGATAGAGTTTTTATATAGAAAAAGCAAGTATGCATGTATTACATATTGAAATAACTTGCCATATCAGAGGATAGGAAGACCCACAGAGACCTGCAGCTGGAAAGACACAGGATCCAGAGGCTGCTAGTTCTGAGAAGCTGGAAGCCTTAGAAGATCGAGTATGCAGTCTCAGTCCAACCAAGAAAGCCTTAGAAGGTTCCTGGAAGTCACTGATGGAATTTCTTGTGGGACATCAAACAAGCTGGAGTCCATAGATGACAACAGTAAAAGGTAGCTCTACTCCTTGACATTATTAATATTTTCAACATATTGTGAATTGAATTAGCTTCATATGCTTTTTGTTTTGTCTTTCTGTGCATACTGAATAGAAAATCATATTTTTCTCTACATATTTCTTTGCCTGTTTTATGTAGCAGTGCTATTTCACCTATTTACAAAGAATGGCCTGATTGAGAAATCATTGATTTTTTAACTAAATTCAGTTAGAGAGCTAAATTACATCCAAGTGTATGTGGGCATGCCTGTGAACCCAGTGCTTGGACGCTGAGGCAGGAGGATCACTGTGAGTTTGATCTATATAGCAAGTTCCAGGCCAGCCTAAACTATATGGTGAGACTTCTCTCAAAAAGTCTCATTACTAATCTGTAATCAAGTTTTTTTGAGTTAAGTATATATATATTTTTTTTTTCTAGGTCTATGCAATAGCTATACTATATGCCAAGGTACTATGTAGTAATACAAATATTTTCTTTATATTGATGGGCATATTCTGATGGAAATGTGCCATTAAAACACAATACAAAGACTACTAAAATATGTTCTTAACAAATTAATAAAATATCATTAAAATTTCATAGCCTTAATGATTTTCATGACTTCAGTGACTTGATCTTGTACCTTTTGAAATAAATGAATATGACCTCTACATGATTATGACTGGTTTACAGAATACAGAATCATAGCTGTGATTCTTCTGAAGATAAATTTATTTTAGTATTAAGAAATTCAACTCCTATATATCAATAAAATTCAACTTTTTTCATGGATGATGGAAAATTATAAGTCATAAGAGGCATGCGTTGAAAAAAAGAACCATTAAAAGTTACGATAAATGATATCTGGTTGTTAACTATAAGGGTCAATTCTATGAAGTAGGGTTTATATATTTATACATACAAATCTGAAGAGGAACAAAGCCACCATATATTATTTCTCTCCTCATAGGAACAAATATTAGAGCAATGGTGCAATTCTTGATATATGATCTTAAGTAGAGGGAAATAAAATTAAATTCTACATATTGTATTAAGACACACATTTTGCTTCAATAAAATTAAGTACTTTTTCATTGTTATTTAATCTCTTTGTATTTTTGTTCAAAGCTATTACTCCAGAATAAGTTGCATTTGGAAGCATTGTTTTTTGTGGGTTTTTTCCCCTTTATTTTTCTCTTTTTTTGCACCAGATATCAATCAAACTCAAAACTCAATGTACTTCTGCCAATGGGCTATATCCCTGGCCCCTTCAAAACACTTCATAAATTAAGAATATTAAATAAAAGTATTACTGAATGTGTTTATTGATGTTTTTCACAGCACTTGGATTGGCTTCTCAAGAAATGTTTTGTTCTTTATCATTTTATATGAAAACTATTAGAATCCAAGTTTGGTTTTCTCTTCTACTTTTTTTAAATTTATAGTTGTTCTCTGAGGTACAAAATGTTTTCTCACACACAGTTATTAAAATATAACTTTGTAGGATTTTATCATTGAAAACGGTATACATACAGGAACACAAATATTTCTTTATATAATAGTAATGTTAAGTAAGAAATTGTGTAAGTAGTAAAATGTTAACCTCTACATTTTCATTCATTTCATAATGCTTCAAAAAGTTTTCATCTACAGTATTCAGTCCTTCATAGTTTTGATTTCTGTCTTCCTAATTACCACTGTGGACTCTGATCAAAATTTAAAATCGAAAATTCCAAAACTGAATAATTCATAATCTTATATTAATTGTCCGTGGCGTGATGAAATCTTGTGTCCTTGTCTTGCTCTGGCTATCCGACACGAGTCCCCTCTTCTCCGGGGATCCGGGCTGCAGGTGCTGCCTGCCCTGCAGCCGCTTAGCCGCCGTCCCAGTTTCCTGTCGCTTCTCTCAGTGTCCCGGTGCTCATGTTCTAGTAACATCCATTTCATTGAAAAAATGTCTTCAGAATTAAGAGTAGTTTGTTACAAATTTTATTATAGAATATTGGTTTTTTATTCCTTTTATTGTGATTTGCTTGGTTAAAATGTTACTATACCTAATTTATATAATTGTCTTTCCAAAATCAGAAGCAAATCTTAGTAAAGCTGGTTATGTATTTTGTTATTATTATTAATACGATAAACTAGCAATTACAAATATCTCTTTTGGAAATTACTGCAGGGAAAAGCTTCTAAAATATTCCACGTTTTGTGTCTTTCATCAGTACTATTCGCGTGTACAGTTGACAAATATATCAGCTAGCTATATAGTGTCCATTCCTTAGCACATATTTAATGCAATCTGGCAAACAGATGGTGACATAAAAAGTGAACCAAGAAGACAATATTTAAGTATTTCAATTTATTAATAATTTAATGTTTATGAAATTTGTCAAAATTTTACTCTTAGTTATTTGAAGCTATGATTTACATAAAGATGTGGCACTAATCATTCCTGCCTGGGGAAATTTTCACTTAATCATCCATTCCCTTTATTCACAGGACAAATTAAAAATTTACATTAGTTTTTAAATTAAGAGGTCTATTTCACAACTGCTTATATATATTTTTTTAAGTAGTCTCTAATAATAGGTACTTAAGGTAATTAATATGTTAATGAGCTAGATTTAATTATTCCACCATGTAGACATATACTTACCACAAATCACATTGAACTACAGAAATATGTGCAATTAGTGATGGTTAATTTTAAAAATTGAATGATTGTTCTTCCTCTCTCCAAACTTGCTAGGGGGTCTTTCAAGTTCTAAAGCAGATGCATGTTTAAAGGTCTTCAATTTCTATTTCTCCACACCCTCCTCTTGTAGCTGGCATCCTGGTGTTCCATGGAGGACCCCATCTTCCTAGTGACATAGTTGTTCCTGTGAGCAGTGTAATCCTCATTGTTAATGGTCAGTATTCCAAAAAGATCCTCATTCTTAATGTTCTTGTCTCTGTGCTTTAATAATTTGCATAGAAAAATCTAAAATTGTTTTACTCCTAAGGCACAGAACAGTTTCTTCCCAATAAGCTCGTCAGCTTCTGAAATCTGTCCAAAGAATAGTATTTTTACTTCTCTCTATGCCATTGCTGGAAAATAATTCAACGGGTTTGTAAAGATGCTACTATTCTGTTTTTCTTTTAAATATTGTGCTATTCTTGATACAGTAAGAACCTATGTGCTCTCTAATGCAAGGTCTCCTCAAAACTTTGCCTTTTCAAGCTTCTAAACTTCATTTTTGCTTTCAAAATTGGCCTTGGAACCCTTTCTTTGGTACATTCTCTGTGGACATTGGAATATAATTACTACTTCCTATTTCTTTTTTCTGTTTCATTTTCAAATTCTAGCATTTAACAATCTTGGGTCTGGTTATATTGTTTTCCTTCTCTATTTTTCCATTTTCCTTACTCATAATTTATTGTTTTATTCCAGCAGTAAATATTTCATGTCTTATGTTTTTGCCAAAAGTATAGATTTCCCAAAGAAAGGGAGGAGGCATTTTTTTTTTTCATTTCCTACCATTTAGCCTTTACTGCAGTCGAAGAGGAAAAAACAAGGAAAATTGTATCTTCCTTGCTTTCTATAGAATGTTTTCATGAAAGTGAAAGTAGCAATTAACTAATTCAGAGTGGACATTGCCACTCCACTGGCAGGGCACTCTTTAATGGTGCTTTGGTGCTGCAAAGATATGCTTCTTTGTGTACTCCAGTGTCCAAGAATACATTATTTTCTATTCTCTAAATTTTCCTAGCTTAATTAACCTAATTTATTTATCCTACAACCTTTTGTGATTCGACTGTCACCATTAGGCCATTGAATGATGAATTAATTCATCTGTAGCCACAGGTAGACAAAAACATCACAAAATGCTAATTGCTAAACGTTGATAACAGAGCTTCATATTTGCAAGGCAGATTTCTTGCTCTTTCCTATGCCAGCATTGGAATTTCGTGATAAATGCTGTATCAGTTCTTTTCTTACATGTCTTTGCTTTCTATTCTCTCAAATTGTCCTCTTCTAATTTCAGTTTCGTGAAAGCATTCTGTAGAAAGCAACAAACATGGTTTTCCTTGTTTTGTCCTCCTTTCTAGTTCAGTTTCTACTGATTTCGTCATCCAATTTAATGTCTAGGACTCGTGGTACTATGTTAGCACTGCGCTAGCTTCTAAGTGTTAGGAGCAGGCATCACTGTGTTCAGCGAAAATTGTTTCATCTTTTCACCGCTGTGGCCTTATCAGATAAGAGCTTTGCAATGCTGAAGTGTGTTACTTCTACCCTAGTATTAAGAGCTCTTTATCAAGAAGTATATTTAACTTTTAAAATCTTCTCTGAATCCATTGAAGTATTTTCTTACTATTATGGCAAAAAACACTTACTGACTTACATGGGTTGAAATTGTTTGGCGTCACTGGAATAAGTTCCATTTAATCACAATATATGGGTCCTTGGGCTGTTAATGTGAGATTTCTAGGCTTTTTCTAAAAGGTAAAACAAAATTTCATAACAAGGTGATAGGAAAGTGACAATAGTTACTACATTGCATATTATTGTCTTTAAAGTATTATTCAGATTATAAGATATGGGTATAAAATATCCAATTGATATTAGTGCAAACATTCATTTTCTATGAATTAAAAGACAGCAATCATGTCTATCTGCAATTTTTCTCTCTTTTCCCTTCCTTCCTTTACCATTTCCCCTGCTAGCTCATTTCTCCTTTTTAAAAATTCCTTCCCATTTCATGACGTCCATTATGCATTCTAGATCTTCATTACTCTTTCCATTTTTCACACTGGGAGACAAATTGATGTTTACAATGGGAATCTGATTCATTTCATAATGCTTGTGGCCCCAACTTGCATTGTTTACCTCTAAAAGTATAACATTTGTCCTTTATTGCTGAGTACTACTCCACTGTATAAAAATACACCTTTTTTTTTTTATCCATTCTTTGCTTCATGGGCATTTGTGTTATTTCCAGGATTTGGCTATTTTAAATTGTGCTGACATAAACATTGGTGCACTTATATTACTGTGATACTATGTTTTAATTCTTCTAAGAAGATATCCACAAGGGGAACAGCTGGGTTGAATGGGACCCTCAAGTTTTCTAGACTTTCATTAAGAATTTTGGGGTCTAAATTTTCAGGAATATGAGCTTCATGTTTTCTTCTCTTATAGTCACTTATGTGACTTTGGAATAAGGATGGCAGCAAGTGGGGGGGAGAGAGAGAGAGAAAGAGAGAGAGAGAGAGAGAGAGAGAGAGAGAGAGAGACAGAGAGAGTGGGAGAGGG
>NW_004524903.1:996115-1009284 GCF_000260255.1 Octodon degus
AGGGAGAGAGGGAGGGGGAGGGAGAGGGATAGAGAGGAAGAGAGGGAGAAGGAGAGGGAGGAGAGGGAGAGGGAGAGGAAGAGAGGGAGAGGGAGAGGGAGAGAGGCAGGGGCAGGGGCAGGGGAAGAGATAAATTTCTACTTTCTGTTCAGGCCATTTGCTTTTATAGATGGACTTGCAGGACAACTTTATAAATGTTTAGCAGTTGGCCCTAGTTATATACATTGGCAATATTTATTCTTACATATGGTGCTTTTCGCTGCTCTAAATTAAACCCATTTTTGTTCATGATGAAGCTAAAATATTTAATTTTCTTTATTCACAATTATATTAAAATTAAGAATACCATCTTAATTTTAGTCTTATTTTAGTCTAACCATTATCTTACTTTTTCAAGACAATAAGTAAAGTATTCAAAACATGACAAATGTTTTAGTTAATTATGTTTTTCATTTCATAGTACATTATCAGGTTTTATCATGGTAGGTGCTCCTAGAATTAACTTGCTTATTGATTTGATATCTAGACTTACTTCTAATTTTTGAAGGTAGCCTTTTATATATTTAAATAAATTGCTTTTTTATTTAAGTGTAGTCTCACAAGTGTATGTTTTTATTTGCTTGTCAATAGTATTGAGATATACCTTAAGTTGATATCTGATTTGCTTTCTCTGCATGCTGTGTTCTAAAGATAAGCACTAGATTTATACGTGTCGTTGATAAATCCCTGCTAGATCACTGTCTGAGACAACTGCAGCATCTAGAACTCCAGCAGAAGTGCCAGTGGATTTCATGCATCTGCATTCCTATTTACCTTAAGATTTATCTAAGTGTCTGAATTTTACCATCTGTTAAAGGGAAGGTTATTCCATTGTCACCTTCATTTGCATTGCTAATTTCAAATTATTTGGCAATTGTGCAAACCTGACACCCACATTTCTTGCTTTTTCATGCATTTTGATCAATTTTTCAAATGGGTTGCTCCATTTCTCTTGCTGTTTGCAGGAATCAATTGCTTACCCTGAATAAGAAGTGTTACTTTTTCTTCTGATTTTTCAACTCCCACTCCCCTATTCATTGCTTTTTACTTTTGCATCTGAACTGAATACAAATGTGTAAGGTTTATGTCAAATTATAAAATGTGACTTAGTTCAACATTGCGAATTTGAGTCAGAAGGACAAGTAAGTGTCTTAAGTAAGTGCTTTTACACAATTCAAAAGCAAAATCCAAATGAAAAATATTTTTATTAAATCATTGTATTCATTTAATACATGAATACTTTCATCTTGAAAGGCACCATGCTATAAAGAGCAGAGAGAAAACTGTAAGAAATGTTCACTCTTTTTAAATAGTTCTTTGGAAAGTAGCAGTCACTAAACTCTTATTGAAATATGTGTGTCTTCGTTCCAAGTTTATGCTTGTCGAAATTGAAGCATAACATTGTTTCTTCACACCTCACTGGTCATCGCTCTTTCTTGTCCTGTTCTTCAGCTACTCCGTGTTCCTTGCATCACACTGAGGTGCACCAACTTCTACTGGACATGGAATCTTTTGCTCTTTACTGGTCACTAACACAACTACATTTGTTCCACATACACTGAATTCTAAATTAATTCTGCCGCAGCTAAACTAGACTAGTACAGTGGGATAAAGGCAAAATGTTTAAGGCATACACAAACAAGAATAAAAGAGAAAGATATAGTCACATAAATTAGAAAGATGTTTCACTGATGGTTTTCAGTGAAAGCTGAAATCCTCAAAGGATATTAATTATTCATCAACTTTGATTTGTCTGTATAAACATCATTTACAGCTCTTCACCTAGTAAGTCTGGCAAACAGAACAGTTCAAAAATTCAACTCTGCTCTTGATCTTATCCTCTGAATGGCATTTGCTATGTGTGTTGCTTAGAGAGAAACACTTGTACTTTGCAAACACTAATAGCAACAGAAGAAGATGTGAGAAAGAAATAAGCTTGCTTAATACATAATTTTAAAACAATTAAAACATGCTACACAAATTAGCCATTACTCTGTTGTTCTTATGTTTAGATATGGGAATAGATAGAAAGCTGTTTTAAGTATATTTAACCATCTGAAAATACCGATCTGTGCTAATGGTCAGACTGCTTTATTTCTGAAATGAGTCAATGAGCATCGTGCTCACAGCAAAGCATCAGCAGGGTTGTCCACGGAGACAGATTCCATGCCTGGCGTGAACCCACTTTTTCCTCAAATAGTGGGTGATACACTGAATCTGAATTATCCAAAAGTAGAGTAAAAGATCCATCATCTAATGTGCTTAGAGGTTCTGCATCATTAGCATAAATTCACCTGTACTATTTGTCTACCTTCATTTTTTATTCACATGAACAGCATTGGCCTCATATTTTACTCATTTCTAGAGCCATAAACAAGATAAAATGGCCGCACTTTTTAGCAGGGTGAAGGTTGGAAATGATTACTCTCATAAAGGTCTTCTTCAAGCTAAATTATTGACAAAAATATCACCTGAAATATTAAAACAAGTAACATATGTGTGCATCATGGATAATATATCCTATATGCACTGCAAAAATTACTATCAGTAAATATTTAAATACTAAGAATTAAAATTTTAGTAAATTAAATTTGGTAAATATTTAAGTACCCATAGAACATATACTTGTAATATATGACTATACTTTCCTTTTCATAAATGAAATAATTCTGTTCAAAAAATGCCAGGCTACTCATTCATCACTGAGAAATCCAACAGTGTCCCATGCATGTGTGCTTCGTGTTTGGATATTTTCTCTTAGAGACCAAGTATCACACTGGGGCAGGGCTCTGCTCCTTCAGGAGGAACTAACAATTCCTATGCAGCTCATCTACAATGGAAGTGTCTTGGAGAGGTATATTGAAGAATCTTTGCATAAATTACATTTATATTCTAAGTATTTTTTTTTCCTAAAATGCCTATTGGTTGGTTAGAGACACTTAAAAAATTATATGAATTGTAATTGTTTCCCTGAACTTTCCATTATTGTTTCAATAGTTTATTTCTTCTAGATTTTCTGTGGGGATCAAGGAGAGTGTGGATCTCTTCTTCAGTTTGATTTTTCCAGGCAAACATCAACAATTTCGGGATCATGTCTAAAATAATGTCTAACACCTGTTTATTTTTCATAATTCATGAAATTTCAGTATATATTTTCTTTTTCATGGATCTTTCAAGGCATTTACACTTGTTTTCCTTTTAAAGAAAATAAAAGAAATTTTATTCAGTCTGTAATTGAAGAACTCAAGTCCCTGTGCTTATTTTAATAACTTAGAAATATATCTTCTTTGACATAAGCCATGATCACAGCAAAGCACAAAGTTTATTCCTTTAGATTAAGGAAAATTAAAATAATTAACTTAATTAGTCACTTTATACATTTTTTCCTGTTTTATTGGTACACAATATCAACTCATTCAATACCCTTTATAAATTCCTGGATTATCTGGCTGCTAAAGCTGAATATTCAAAAAAAATATATATCACTATAAATATTCAAAGGAATCTATCAGTTTTACCTGATTAAAATTATAAACAATAACATCAATATTTTGCTGATTTATACTTTATATTTTACATCAAATTTGTATTTTTGATGTGAATATAGAAACACTGAAAACAGAAAGCTGACTGTTCTACCTACTCAAGTCAAAGCTCACCATATATGCATAACGGCTTAATCATTGCCACTCACAGGCAAAGTTTCACCTGAGAATTTTGAGGCTTGCAGGATGCAGTGGAAACATGGCGTACTGACTTGCTCCTGTGGCATTAGATTTGAAGAACTCAAGTCCCTGTGCTTAAGTGTGCATCTTACAAACTTGCTAAAAGACATTTGCATAAAGTTAAAATCATGAAGAAAAGACTGAAATACACCTGGCTTAAGGCTTAGGCCACAGCTAAACACCAAGGAAGACTGATCCATTTCAACAGCTTTAATCACGAAGCGATCCCAAACCAACTTGCTGTGTGAAAAGATTATGAAAGTGTCCAAATCTCACTCCATCTCTTCTCTTTGTCTCTGTCTCTGTCTCTATCTTTCTGCCTGTCTCTCTGTCTGTCTCTCTGTCTCTCTGTCTGTCTCTGTCTCTGTCTCTCTGTCTCTGTCTCTCTCTCTGTCTCTCTCTCTGATTAGAATATCACTTTATGAAAAAAATTAATTTTTCCTCCAGCCAAGAATTGCACTGATATATTTAAAACACAAAATTTCAGCCATTGATGTAAAAAAAGTCCATATTATTGAAAAATTCTAGCTTCATGCTTGTGGTTTTAATTCAATGATCTCATCATTGTATGCCAGAAAGTTTAGTTACCTTCTTAGGGCAGGATATATAGGCAAATGTGGGCCCCCCATCTTAGGAGCTTGTTCCCACAAAATTACACAAACTACCATGGGGATTCTGGTGGCTAACAGCCCCTTGAGCATGGAGTGGTGCATCAAGAGAAAGATTGGACAATATCAGTTCTCTTATGGAATGTGATTATATTTATCCCTTCTTTGTCACAGAAAAGTTACTGAGGGGGCCCCAGGGTACTGGAAGTTCAGCTCAAGTAGTAACTCCACCCAGAGAGAAGTGGAAGCTGCTTTGCACTCGCTCTGGTCTGAGGCCTGTGTCTCCAGAACCACATCTCCTGTACCTCCTCCTAGAGCTAACTGGGAGTTTCATATCTGTGGAATTCACCTTATTTGGCAACACAGAATCTTATTTTGTTGCCCTCAAATGTCATATCTGTAAAAAGCACATTTTCTATCGAGTTATCTTTTTTAATCGAGTTATTCTGGAACATTAAAAGAACACCTATGCTATTTTCTTGTTTCAGAAAGCACTAACATCCTCAGCCCCAATTCTTCATTCGTTAGAAATTCTACATATATTATGTCTGCCCCCTGCAGAGACTGTTCCTACCTGGATGACTGCAAGCTAAATTGGTATGTTCAGAATTGCACTATGCTGGTACTGTCACAAGTTGGATTTTTGACTCTCAGAAAAGTATCAATTGCAGTAAGTGGAAGCAAGGTAACATCTAATTTTTCATGATTTATTAAAAGTATAAAAGGAATGTTATTCCTGAGTTCAATTCCCTGTACCACAAAAAGAATGTTAATATAGAAAATGACTTTATTTATATTATTTTGATGACTTCATGTTATTGACTTTCAGAACTAGCTATTTGATTTTACTAGTTTCAATGATGGTACATAAAAGAGAGGGACAGAGAAGAATATAAAAGAGAGAATTAGTAAAAATTTACAGTGAAAAAAATCAACATAGATTAGAGAGAGCAGAATACAATAGAAGAACAGCACTGAACTGAACCAAATTGAACAGAACTGAACACAACCAAACAGAGCTGATGAGAAAAGAGCAGAACCAAACAGAACAGGACAGGGCAGCAGAGACCAGAGAGAATTGAACAACCAAAGGGAAAATGCAGTGGGATGTATTAGGAAACAAGATTAAGAGACATGAAGTCACTGGACAGAAATCCTTGAAGAAATGAAAAAGAAACTATAGAATGGAGTCTATCTTCAGGTTTCATATTCTGTTATAAAAACATATTTTTTTTATTTTTCTATCAAAATAAGTGAAAAAAATTGTGAAAGTTTTTACTTACTAGAGACTGAGCTGGATATTTCTTACCTATTTGGAGCAACTTCATACAGAGAAATTTTGAAAGCTTTTCAAAGTTGTCTATTGAAAATGGAATTATGAATAACACTTGGTTGTTGGTTAGAAACAAAATCAAGGGCTGGCCAAATAGATCAGCGGATTAAAGCACTTGCTTAGGCAGGCACAGGGGCTGGAAGTTCGAATCGCAGATCTTTCATACTAGTGCTGACCCCCGGGGGCACTGAGACAGGGATTGAGACTGGGCGTTGTGGTTTATGCCTGTAATCCCAGTACTTGGGAGGCTGTAAACAGGAGGATCACTACTAGTCCGATCTACATGGTGAGACCTTGTGTACACCCTGTCCTAAATACAAAAAACAAAACAAAAAAAAATAAAGAATAAGTGTAATAAAACAAGAAAAACCAACAAATCCTTCTTAAACAAAAGTAAAAGCTCATTATCTTTCTAATTTATATTGCAGCTTACATTATGTAGAACAAAGCAAACAAGTATCTGACCTGGGAACTTGATTCAGTAAAAATTTGCCTATAGTTCAACTTTAAAAATTAAATTGATACACATA
The DNA here is from genome assembly GCF_000260255.1 of Octodon degus. NCBI lineage: Eukaryota > Metazoa > Chordata > Mammalia > Rodentia > Octodontidae > Octodon > Octodon degus. The sequence goes on from NW_004524903.1 coordinate 1,002,351, forward strand.
TTAAACATTTTCTTTTTTTTTTATTTTAGGGAAGGTTCTACAGGGTGTTCAGGGTCTTACTACTAGATTGGACTTGTAGTGATCCACCTGTTTACAGCATCCCAAAAGCTGGGATTACAGGCGTGTGCCACCATGCCCAGTCTCAATTACTGTCTTAACCCCCCCCAGGGGCAGGGCTAAATATTTCTATCTAAGCTATTTGTTCAGATATTCATTTTCAAGGACCTTTATAATGTTTCACCCAATTGATTTGTAAAGGACGTGAAAAATAAATACCTTTAAAATTTTCATTTATAAAAGTTTAATAGTTTAAATTAATTTTAAAACTTTTGATTGCCTTGCTATTTAAGGCCTGCTCCAACTCCCTGAGCTCCTAGACTTTCTGAATCTATGTGTAGTAGCCACATAGGAATTATTTACATTCTGGATGTGCTTGTTCTAACTTCTAGGCCTATATGCATGGTTTCTCCCAAACATAAAGTATGTGCTGATTTCTTGTATTAGCCTAACTCTCATTCATTCATTTTTTGATCTAGGCTTAGATAATATTTTGTCTTAAAATTTTTACTTACCTTCTATTGCTTTTCTTTTTCTGTATAATTCTCTCCACTTTTATTCTTCACCAATCTTTTTTTCCCCTGTAAATCATAAATTTTATGAGAATTGTTGAGTTCTCTTTTGTTTTCTTTTATGAACCCTGTAAAGTTTTAATGAGTGATGTTTTCTGCATAAATTTTAGATAAATAAAGTATTATCTTGGAGCATTTTAACCTTCATTTAACCCACTTTATTAAAATATTTTATTTTTATTCCATTAAATCTCATTCTCTTGCAGTAAAATGCCACAATGTTCTTTCAAGTGCTTTTTTTCTAATAAAATGCTGGGATATGGTATTTATCCCTCCATATACTTTGTTACTAAATGTTACCCAGCTTATTTGTACATCAGACTAAACAGGGGATTCTGTACTCAGTAATGCCAATGTTACTGAAGACTGAATAGCACTGTGCCATAATTATTTGTAGAGCAGGTTATTAAAATTGTAATTAGGCCTACAAATAATTATGATACAGTGGGGGCCTGGCCATAGCTCAGTTCTTTAAGTGGCTGCTTCCACAAAGCTGTCAGCCTTATGTTGCTGTAGTTCGATTCCCACAACACTCCAGCCAGCCAAACCACCCCTGAGGGCATTCAGAGAAAAAAAAAGGGGGGGTGGCGGAGAGATGGCTCAGTGGAATAAGCACTTCCCTGACAAGCACAAGAGCCTGAGTTCAATCCCCGGTTCCGCCCAACAAAAAAAAAAGACAAGAAAGAGAGGGAAAAAAGTCTTAATTAAAAAGAAAAAAACAAAACTACAATTATGATACAGTGCTATTTAGTTTTCAGTAATATTGGCATTACTGACTTTAAAATTTTAATTAAGCCAAAATTAGAGAAAATGGAGGGCTGCAAGGAAAGCCATCATTTTGGCCCTAGCCTTCTAAGGTCAATTAAGACTCAGGACATATGAGAACTTGTACTGTAATGCCATGTAACTCGGTAGTGTCCCAAATTTTCTGATCAAGGAGATTATGGGGCCGTGGACGAAAGTGATCGATGATGTAGAGTATGCCTAAGGAGAGGCACATGAAGAGAAAACACTCTCTCAAGCTTTCACAGAGAGCACATTGGCCAAGCAATGGCCGTGACTCATCCACATGGCTGACACTGACAAAGGTTCTACAATCTGAGGCACAGGATCTCAGGACAAATCCTGAGGGGATTTCACTGACCTTCGCAGACCCAAAAGCTATAACTCTTGTTGCACAGGTCCTGCTTTACCTTGGTCTTAACCAACCAGTAGAAAAGTATAAAAACGAAGAAGAAGAAGCAAAGCCATGGTGTTATGTTGAGCTGTAGGGGACTCAGGTCAACAATTTCTGACACTTCTAGTGAAGCAGAATACCCAATTATGGACTACTGGACTCTTTTAAAAGAGTATTTGGCTGAGTTAACACACCTATGATATTCAAATAATGGAACTAAACAAAAAAGGGGGATACAGATGAATGACCATTTTGTATCTGTGTATTCAAAATGGTTAGGATAGATGAATAGTTACATTCTCTTAATGAATAGAAGGATTTTTTCTAATAGTGTTTGTAAATAGGATATCATGTCTGCGTCTTATACAGCAATTCACCACTAGGAAGAATGTATGCAATGTGTTAATTATTGAAACTGTCCTACCAATTTGATTTGAAACTGTCTCATTGCTATATGTTTCTCAATAAAATTATGGAAAAAAATTGCAATTAGGTATGTTAGTATAGCTCAGGTTTGAAAGGAAAACCCTTTTTTATTTTTAGTTATTAACTTACCTTGGTGAGTACAATTCTATGTCCATGTCTATTGCTGAAATATATTTAAAATCAGTTTAACATATTATAACACATTAATGTTATTCATATTAATGCATGCAACTTTATGAGCTTGTGGATGTGGCTATGAAACTATACTATCTATGCCAAAAGCTATCCATTATCTCCATTTACATCCTATTGAAGCTAAAAACATCACATAACATCTAACCTGTTACTGAATTTCATGTTGTAAATGGAAACTATTTTAAAGGTGTCACTTTTTGAGTTTATATAAGAAAGTATACACTGATAAAAACATTTTGTTTCAATTTGTGTTTTCTTATTTTTATTAGTTTTATTGAGGAACAAATAGCAATGAAACATTTCAAAACAGGCTAGTAGGACAGTTTCAATAATTAATACATTGCATATTGTTGTCTTTGTAGTGGTTATTCATCGTACAAGAGGCAGATGTGATATCCTGTCCAAACACTATTAGTACAAATATTTCTTCTCATTGAATTAACAGAAAGTAGCTATATATCTATCTTAACCATTTTTTTATGTACAGATACAAAATGGTCCTTCATTTATATATCCTTTTTTGATTAGTTTTGCAGAGATAGGTACTCCATTGCCATTTAAATATAAGTGCGTGAATTCAGCAAAATAATCCAATATAGCCCATAATAGTAGTGGGTTATCTGCATGACTGACAATGTCAGAAGTTGTTGACTTGTGCCTTTTACAGCTCAGCATAATAATATGGATTTATTTTTTGTACCTCATTTTCATACATTTATGCTGGATAGTTAAGACCAAGATAAAGCAAAACCTATATAACAAGAAATGTAACTTTTGTATCTGACAAGGTCAGTCAAATCCCTTCAGGACTTACCCTGAAACCCCTGTACCATAGTTCATAGTTCCTTTGTCAGTGTCAGCCATATGGATGAGTCACCGCCACTGCTTGATCAATTTGCTCTCTGTGAAATCCTGAGAGAATGTTTTCTCTCCATGTAACTCTCCTTAGGCACACTCTACATCATTGATCACTTTCCCCTGTGGCCCCATAATCTCCTTGATAAGAAAATTTGGGACACAACTGAGTTACAGGATGTCATAGTACAGGTTCTCTTATGTCCTGAGTCCTCACTGACCTTGGAGGGCTAGGGCCAAAATGTTGGCTGTCCTTGCAGCCCTTCTTTTTCTCTAATTTTTGGTCCACAAACTTAAGGTGTTAACCCTCCAGAAAAGAAGATTAATGATATTATTACCCTATAACATAGGTAGTTGAGCTTAACCTTACTATCTGTCTTAATTTCAAATATCTTAGACATAGCATGGGACAGGTATTTTCCATCTAGTATTGATATGCTAAACTTTAAATCTCTACAGAATGTGAAAAAAAAAGAAAAAAATTTCAAAAAAATAGAAATAAACAATTGCATATTTTTCATATAAATTTAGAATTCTAACCACATACAGCATTGTAGCAGGACAGTCCTATGACTTTTTTTTCCTTGGCTCTTGTTTTCATTTATTATCCTCTTTTAAACAAACATTTACTTGAGAGACAGTATAGCAGTAATTGCTATGACTTGCCAAGCAGTACCACGCCCAGTTTCAATTGCCATCTCAGCAGGCCCCAGGGCAAGGCTGGCACTGCGTACTAGGGATCATACCTCAGTCCCTGTATCTGTCCAACAGGTGCTTTAGTCTACTTAGCTATCTGGCCAGCCCTCAAATATATATATTCTTGAACCAGTGAAATATTAAGAGAGAAAGAAATGTACTCCATACTTATAAAATTGAATTAGATAATTTTTGTTTATATATTTTGTTTTTTAACTATTCATTAATGTAAATCCAACATATGCAGAGAAAACCACGTACTAAAATTAATTTTTAAAAGGAGTAGTCAATTGTTTTTCTGCAAACAAAATATATTTCAATCATCCCTCAGGACACATAGAAATAAAACAACTGCCAGTTTCAGCCAATTCCTTACTACTAAATGACTTTAAATTCAAGGGAGCACTATGGTGAATTCCTGTAGGAGGCAGCAAAATGACTGACATTTTTTTTTTGATACAGGATATTGAACTCAGGATCTTGCACTTGCCAGGCAAGAACTGACTCTAAATAGATCAGTAAATAATTAAGGTTCTGGGGGGATTTCTTGCTAGAGATGCAAGGTAAAGATTCATTCAAAGATTGTTTCTAGACAGATTCCCTAAGGACCGTGATGAATACTATAAATAACTTCTGGAGAATGGGGTCTGAATGTGAACTCCTCAGGGTATAAATGGAATACAGTGTTTCATATTTTAACAAATCCAAATGATCAAAAATCTGTGACATGCATTCATTCATCAGAAATTTTATGTTTTTTCCTGTGGATTTATTATTCCAGAATCATTTTTTTTTTCAGAACCAGGCATTGAATTCAGGCCCTTGTGCTTACCAGACAAGCGTTTATTCTACTGAGCTATCTCCCTGGCCTCCTTTTTTTCTCATATAATGGTGATATGAAGTTCAATTTGGATCAGATACTAATCTATGCTCCCTCACCCCCACGTGCAGAGTCACTCATCACTTGCTAGTGTTGCTGTCACTGACACAAAATATTCCTGTCAGCTCATCCTGTTTTCCATGAAACTGACCACTGAATTACCTTCAATATATTAGATATCTTGCTGGAGAGAGGCAGGGCCTGGCTTCTTTCTTTATCCACTTGCAGTTGTAAATTTGTTTTCTCTCTTTTGTGTTGTATGTCCCTTTCCAGCTGCCAGCTTGTTTTATAGCACATGGATGTCCTCAAAAGTCTGAGTGCCACTCATAGAAATAAAATTCACAGGAAGACTGTGCCTGGGCCCAGACCACAGGGGGTCAGGGCTAAATAAAGGCATGACACCTAGATTTGATCAAAAATGATTTAATTCAATTAGCAAACACATCTTACATGATCACAATGGTATCTATTCCCCTTCAGCTACCCTGGTGCTTTCCCATTGGCTTATTTTAGTTAATTCCTATGAGAGATGGTGAGAGGCTTGTCTATGGTCATACTATCCTTAAAGTGCCCTATCTTATCTGATCTGGGAAGCAAAAGGTCTAGCTATGAATTAATGAATTAATGAATTAATTAATATATTTCCTTATAAATTCAAGGTAAAATTTCCCTCAAAGCCTGCACCTAGACATTTCTTAATGCTTGTAAAACCTTCCACGTATTATTTGAGAGGAATGAAGCTCAAATCTTACGAAAGTTATCTCTCTTACTTCAGTAGCCTGAGGAAAATCTGCCTTGTCTTTTCTTAACACATGTCCAGTGAAATATTTCTTTGTCAGTGTGTGATTTTATGTTATACTTGCTTCTAAGCTCACCTTTAAAACCTCTTTAACAAGCAGCGTGGGAAGTTAGGATATAGTTTGCATAAAAGATATATATTACATATGGAAGAAAGGCCATAGAGAAATCTTGGTGGATTGTTTTATGCTTTCTTCAGATTTATAGATTTCTTTTTCTCTTTTCCCTTTCAAAGTTCATTTTCTGTTTCCTGACTTACTATCACTCAGAAGAAAAGAGTAAAAATATGACATTAAAATGTGCTTTTGTAGGAGGTGGGATGGAAGGAAGTGTTATTGTAAGTGAAAAGATCTCAGCAGGATGTGTTAGAAAATCTGGCTGCACTTGCATCTCTTTTTTAAATTCAAAGAAATCTTAATGAGGAATGTGGAGCTGAAAGTCTTATAGTCAGGAAAAGCATGTGAAACATTATATATTCGATTGAGGGAGTGGAGCTTCTAAGAAGAAACAATCTGCTGGCTTTCTTACATTCATGCAGGAATATACATAAAATGAAATAAATTTAGAGCAGGAAATTTCTATTCTGTAATTCTATCAATTGATAATCTAAAAACAAATAAGCAATGTCAATAGATGTGATTGCTAAAGCAAAACATGGTAATGCACATATAATAATAAATATAAAAATGATAATATGGTGATAATATTAATGGTGTTCACTTCATACTAATTTCAGAAACATATTAGTATAGAAAGATAGTGTACATTTAACTATTAAAATATATAATGTGTCTTATTAATCTAAATTTAGTTTCAAGAAATAAAGCATAGGATTTTCTGTGTGAAAATTTCTATTTGCTCTTCAGAATGACATAATGTTTGAAATGCTTCCTACTAACATAAAATTATTTACATGTTTTACTGTATATTCCATAGGGATTCTTGGAAATATTGTTTTCATTCTTAGCAAGTAACTACTTTTTTATTGTTTTTGTTATTATTTTAGATTATTTATATAGATACATAGTACAGTGTTTACACTTTCTATGGAAATTTGTGAAAAGTTGTGCATGCACATAATGCATATTACAGCTTTTTTATCATCCCCTTTACTTCCTTCCTTTTCCCGTCTATCATCACTTGGTCTTCTTTTCTTTTTGAGCATGTTTGCAGTAAATAATAATCTCACTCCTCACCTGAAGTAGGTTTGTGTATGCATCCCAAGTGAGTATTATTTGGGACTATCCGAATTGTCCCAATTGGCTACATTTATTTAAT
>NW_004524903.1:1009624-1011045 GCF_000260255.1 Octodon degus
TATATATATTTTTGTATATTTCAACTATAATTGTTACCCTTCATTATTGTGTTCAATTTCCTATTAACTTCATATCTAAACCTTTGTTTTACATGATGTCTGTTATTTATTTATTTATTTTTGCATTTTTAGGAAAGTTTCTAAAGGGTGTTCAGGGTCTCATTACTAGATTGGGCTCATAGTGATCCACCAGTTTACAGCCTCCCGAGAGCTGGGATTACAGGTGTGCGCCACCACGCCCAGTCTACATGATGTAATATTGACATGGATATTCAAATAGGGTAAGTACATGTTCTTTTCTAATTAAGTGGGTATATATATCTTTGATCCTCATAGATTCTTTTCAACTAAGAAAGCTAGGAGAAAATGATAGTCCCAAAAAGTAAAAGGTAACAAAATCATAGTCATAAATTCTATATTAAGAATTTTGCTCTCTTTGCTGTTTTAGTTACCCTGAACAATTATTTTTATTTAAAATTATTTAAAATAAAATGTAATTTTTCATGTACTGGCTAATGGATCTTAACATACATATTAATTTATAATATTAAAATAATTAGGCATATAGTTCAACAACTTCAGCAATCTCCTTCATGTTATTATAGTGAAACCATTCCTTCATCTTCAGTTTCTAGTAACCACATATCCCAAAAAACAAATTGTCTCTTACTTTACCGTGTTCTGTAAACTTGCATGTGAAGAGTCACAAAACATGTAATCATTTGAGAATAGCTTATTTAATTTAACATAATTCTCTTAGTTCTTTCAAGTTATTTCAGAGATTGCATAGTTGGTTCTTTATTGTTGATTAGTATCCCATTTCATGGATTGTAACAATGTTTATTCTTTTACCAATAAAAGACACTTGACTCATCTTTAATTTTGACAATTATGAATGATGCCACTATAAAGAATCATATATATGTATATTTGTATATATATATATAACAATATATATATTTGTTTGCACCAGGGTATTGTTCTCATAGGGAAGACACATAGAAATAAAAAAGAGAAGTCACTGAGTAGGTGTATTTTTCACTGTATAAAGAGCAACCAAACACTGACAGAAATGCTGTGTCTAATTGATCTCCTATTAGTCAATGTGTGTGGGTCCCAGTTTGTTGGGAGCTGTTGAAGCTGTAAATTGGTCATCTGTGTGAGGGCAGGGCAAAGCCACTGTGCCTAAAGCACTCAAGCTACCGCAGTCCTGAAGAAAGCATCCTCCTGGCCACTGTCAGCTTAGTCACAAGGCAACCTCGTGTCATGTGATACTAACTTTGCAAAGGTGTAAATAAACACCTCTACTGCAGAGATCCATTGCCAGTTAGGTGGGCCACCATCTGATCCAGCTCTTGTTTTATTGTCTATTGCTTCTTCATTCCTGCCGCTGTTTCTCCCTGGAGTACCCAAGACACCAA
>NW_004524903.1:1011510-1013606 GCF_000260255.1 Octodon degus
TGTGTGTGTGTGTGTGTGTGTATGAATTCATTAATTCTTGTTAGATTGCTTTTAGCAGAGTACATATAATATCTTAAAATATCTTTCTCATCTACTGTATTGTTTGTTCTCGATTTTTATTTTTTGTTAGTTTTTATTGTTTACTCTTTGGAAACTGACAGTGAGAATATACTGGTTGAATACTGGCTAAGAATCAATGGGTTACTCTTTGTGTCTAGTTGTCCCCTCAAAGCCTCATGCAGTCATGGGGTGGACTTCTAGGTGCTGTGATTAATAAATGATCCAATGCTGGGATTATGAGTGTGAGTGATGCTGGGCATATGGGTGTGAGTGCTGCACCTTCCCGGGGACAGATGGCCTCAAGGCAGTACAGGGCAGGGAGAGAGGACCGCTCCCTGCCTCTGCCGCTGCCGCTCCTTCCCTTTGCTCTTGTTATTTCGCTGTTTTCCGCTGGCATGTGCTGCTGGCTTCTTCCATGTGCCAGTCTGACTTGTAGCAGGCTGAGTATGAACTTCCAAGACGGTGAGATAAATGAACCTTTCCTTCCTTAAATCTGAATGTTGGGTATTTTGTTTCGGCAGTACGAGAAAAGTAACACAGTCCACTAAACCACTGACATAATAGTAGGCAGTTTGAATAAAAGAAGAGAGCAAAATTGAGTAGATCAGTGGAAGTAACAGAAATAAATAAAATATGGATAATAAAATTTAAGGAAAATATTTTATGATATTGAAACAGCAAATATATATATATATATATATATATATATATATGTAAATGTGGAGTGAAAAATGCAAATGTTTAGCAAATGTTTAGAATGAAGAAATATTTCTTGATTAATGTTTAACAATTTTGCAAAACAACTGAAAGATTCAATACACACACAATATATAGTATAAATGCCAAACAATTTACACAGATATATACACTCACTCTAAAAAAACCTCATCAAAATAATGCTGGAGGATATTACAGGTGATATTTTAAAGCATCAGAAAATAGGAAACTTGGAGCAGGGGAGATGACTCAGTGGAATAAGTGCTTCCCCGGCAAGCACAAGGGCCTGAGTTCAATCCACAGTTCCTAAAAAAATAAATAAATAAATAAAAATAGGAAACTTATAATATTGTCACAAGATTAATAAAACAGACTTTTGAATTTTAAAATATTTGAATGAAATACAACTGAAATAAAAATTTTGCGTGTTGAACAATAGTCAACTGTGTAAATTTTATATATTTTTAAAATATTCATCACAAATCATTTCAAAATTGAGATACTTTTACATCACCTTTATATAGAAACCTATGGAAATATGTTACCAACAGGATTCCATTAATTAAATAAAAGAGAAGGAAATAGTTTGTAAAGAATATAATCATACGTTAAAGTATAAAAATGTTACAGAAAATAAACATGGGAAATGAAAAAGATGCAGTAAATAAATATGGAATTATAACAATTAAAATGTCCTATTGATTGCAAAACATGTATAAAGAGAAAGCAAAGAAATGCAAAAAGTGAACATACTCTAGGTTCTAGCAATATTTGAAATTATAAAATAATGACAGCACATAAAGAGAAAGTATGTCATAATCTGAAAAGAGGAATATAAAAATTTTAACTGCTTTGTAAGTAAAATGAAAAGTAAAAGAGTGATGTTTACTCCAAAGAATTTGAGGAAATTGGAAAAAGACATATCAACAAATATTAACATGGAGGAGAAAAAGATTAATTATAATGAAGACACAGTTGTAATCTGCTATCTACTAGGAAAGGGAAAAGAAAAGATATTTAGGTATTCTAAAAGAAAAGAAACAATATTTAAGTCTTCTAAATTTAGAAGAATAAGATTATTAAAGGAAATATATAGAGAAGGGTAAAGGGACTGGCCAGATAGCTCAAGGAACTAAAGCTTAGGCAGAGACAGGGACCAGGGTTTGACCCTCAATGTGCTGTGCCAGCTGAGAGGGCGATTGAGACTAGGCATGGTGGCACAGGCCTGTAATCCCAGTTCCTAGGAGGCTGAAAACAGGGGTATCACTATGAGTGATACTGTGTAGTGAGACCCTGAGGACCCTGTACTAAATACATTA
>NW_004524903.1:1014271-1022896 GCF_000260255.1 Octodon degus
AACTTTTTAACCTACTGATTAAAAAGAAATGAAAAAATCATATGCTTCTATTGAAGTTAAGCCGATTAGATGAAAATAAATAATTAATGGTAAAATTAATGAAATGGAAAATATCCAAAACAGAAAATGACAACTGTCATGTCTCTAAGTTCTTTTCTTACTAAAAAGCACATTTATTAAAATAAATTAAAAATAATCAAAAAAAGAAAGAAATCTCAAATTATTAATATTAAGAACTGAAGAGCAGAGAGTAGGGTAATTTTATAAATCATGATTTTATGAGACCTGACTTATTATAGATAAAATGGCTATTGTTAAAATATGAAACATACTACATCTAAATTAGAATATGTAATAATCTCAATATTGTATGTGGAAAAGAAATTTCACCTTTTATAATAAAATTTCTAAGAAAAATCTCACAAACTTAACTTTTCACTGAGTTAATGTAATAATTGTTCTAAAAATTTAATCTAAAATGTAATTTTATTACTTTCCCAATAAGCACAGTACTTGTAGACAATATACCTTCCACATTCATATCTATGCAGGTATTAATTTCACATATATATATATATATATATATATATATATGCTGAAAGAATTCTTAACATTTAAATTTAAGTTATGTTTTATGTTTTACTTAAAATCATCTAAGAATATAAAATGAAAATGGTCACTGCCTAATTCTTAAAGACTAAAATACATTTGAAATTAGGATACTTATAATTTTCTGTTAGTCAATTGAAGCACAAGAATTGACAAAATTAGCTAGATTGAGACACAATTTCTTGTGTGTTACTCAGTAGGGTAACTCACTAGTTATAATTGAGAATAATTTGATTCAACTTTCCAATAAATATCTCTAATAAAAGTTCACATATTTGTATTTGTACATGATTGTATTTGATACATATAAAATATAAATATCAATATCAGTACTTAATGTGATCACATATCTGATGACAATACATAAGTGTGAAATATCTATAATATCATTATTTTCCCAATATACACAGTATTTGTAGACAATATATCTTCTACATTCATATGTGTGCATGTGTATTGCTGTCATATATATAGAAGCTGATAGAATTTTTAGCAACACTTGACATATACTAAATGCTTTCTACATGAGAGTAGTATTTATAATAGTATATTTGGTAGGTATGTTTATTTAATAATAATTATTGTCATATTTTTTCAAATGAAAATCCAATTACATCTTTATTCAAGAAAAGTATACTTTTAATTGTGCTTAAAAGCACTTTCTCATTTTCTTTACATGTTTAATAATTTATAAGATGCATGAATAAACCTCTGATAAATATTTTAATATTTAATTTGGAGAGCCACTTTACGTGTTCTACACTCCATATGTTAATGAAATATACTTAATTATATCTTCTTATTTAATTTTTAATAATCTATTTCAAGGTGAAGGGTGCACAGCACTTTTCTTATAACAGATTATTCTAATTTTCAAGCTAAGTTTCTGAATTTCTGGTTGTATTTTTGCTTGTCATCGTTCTTCATCCCTGTAGGAGGCGCTGTGATACCTATAAACAGTTATTGTTTTGGAAAGGAAACAGTTATATTTTGGAGCACACACCACCCCTGGCTCACAGCTGAAGTGAAGTCATTGGTACAGATGATACTACATGACTTCACACCTCATGGGCGTAATAAACACAACAGAGCTACATGCTACACTGTGATATTAGTTCAGCAAGACAATCCCAATGACACTATCTTGCTGGCCCCCAATGATAGGAAACGAAGGCAAATACTGCCATTCAACTGCTTAGCCCAAAATTTCATAGCATGTGTCACTGGGCACTATTGTTTTCATGCCTTTTTGCGTTCATTAGTAATTTGTTTGTTTGTAATCCCATCTTTTGTGACTTTTTATTTTATTGTAAAAAAAAAATTCTTTTTAGTACTTTTAATATATTTCATTTCACCAAATCAGCTGGAATGGAAATAGGAGATGTTTTAGGGTTTGTTTAGTATAATCCTAATTTACTAATATCTACACTACCAGAAATGCTTTTAACAGTCCCTTGTGTATGTGTATCTATTCATTTTATATATTCTTTCCAATTCTCAAGTGTGTTAATTTGAGATGGAACTATTCGTAATGAAATGTTCTAGTTCAATGAAAACAGATGAAGAAGTGGGGGTCAGGGAGATAGCTCAGCAGCATCAGTTCCTCCCTGGCAAGCGCAAGGTCCTGAGTTAGATCCCTGGTACCAAAAACTAAAAAATGAAGAAAGAAAGAAGTGGGTACAGTGAAAATAACACATGAAAGTTTTTTAATGTTTGAATTTTGTTTGTTTATATAAGTCATGAAGAATATCCTTCTAACATTCTTTTCCTATTTTCATATATCAGCAAACAACTATTTTTCTGGATCTGTTTTAAAGGTGAACTGTCTTTCTGGAGTTTGAATTGCAGAAGTATTCCTAAATTGTGCAAAAGAGAGTGATTATGTTTACATTGGTATTAGTTAATAGAAATACCATATTTATGAAGTTTTTCTATTAACTTTACTTGGAAAGAAATATTATCCATTATCAATGATCCACAGACCTTTAATCCTGAAAATTGAGCTATAAATTAGCAAGTGAGAAAGTGATTGGCTTATAACTCTGTCCCTTGAAAAAATGATTCTACAATTTATTATCTCTGAAGGTGCTTGTGTTACCTTCTTTGTTTCCTTTACTCAGCCCAGTTTAATGTGTTGAAGAACAGCTTTTTAAAAATATTCAAAGTAGGAAACATGACAAACTCTTAAGAACAATCCATTTAATACAATCTCAAAATTTTAAATGAACAATGCCTTATGTGGCCTGGAAGATAGCTCAGGGGTCTAAGCACTTGCCTGGCAAGTGTAAGTAGCCAGGTTAAATCCCAGGGACTGCATGTTGAGCCAGCCACAGAAACTGTGCGTGGTGGCGCATGCCTATAATCTCAGCACTGGGGAGGCTGAGACAGGAGGATCATTGCTAGTCAGAGCTGTGTAGTAAGACCCTGTACCAAGTAAATAAATAAAAGATAAAAAAATTAAAAAGATAAATGCATTATTCATGCTACAGATTTCTCAAATTCTTTGGGCAGTAAAACAACAACAAGAAGTGTTTCAAATGCTGTGCTGTCATAAGAGTTTGATAAAAAATAAACAAGAGGAAAATGAAATCTCTGTTTGACACAGTAACACATTTTTAAAAAGTAAAACCAATATTGAGCTAAGGGATATTTCCTTAAATCCCTTCCTTGTCCCATGTAGAGCATACAAAACCATCTCTGTGGTATCCACAGTTGTTGAGTTAATATTGCAGTCTACCAAGCTGCAGCAATATAGGCATAACACTGGGCTAAAACAACCCATCCCATCCTTTCCTACTGTAAATTTACAACTTAGATAATAGTACCTGGCTGTGCATTTCATTAGCTGTGCCTGGGAGGTAAAAGCAGCAATCATTAGGGCTGGAGATACAGCTCAGTGGCACAGGTGCCTGCCTGGCAAGTACAAGATCCTAATTTCAATTCCTGGCACCAAAAAATAAAAATAAAAGAGGCAATCTTTGTGTTTAACCACTTAGTATAATGAATAAGATGCATGCATGTGTGTAAAGGTGTCAAACTTGGAATTTTACTCATATAGTATTCCACTTAACAGATTTAAAGCACAGTAGCTGCACCCGAGGGAAGCAAAACCTTCTTTACCCACTTTGCAGACAAATGGAAAGGGATGCAGAGGAGGTCTGAAGCAGAAACAGATTAGCTTTACCCATGAAAAAGTCATTGCAAAACTATGTGAATTTAGTATTTTTTTAAGTTTTATTTTGATTTTTCTGGTAGAATTAGATCATTTAAGTACAATGACACATTTCCAGATTTCCAAGTTTTAGAGGAGTGAAAGTGAATTTTCAGAGCCTTCATGCATGGGTGTTGAAGATAATAATGACTTTGATATTGGCCTCTGAGCCAAAATTTCTTTAACAGTGAAATGGTACGGGAACTGAGCGATACAAACAGCAAATGCAGAACTCCTTGACTCATATGATGAACAAAACAAAATATTAAGACATATTTGAATAGTAAAAATGGTACAAGATTCACACAAAGGAAATATCATAATCCAATGTTATAAATAAGTTCAAAAATACAGTGAAGCTCTTGCCAGGGATAAAACCATTAGTTGGAACACCAAAACTGCCAATCAATGTTGGAAATTGTAGCAGGTGCAATACTGCAAGATATGAAATGCACGAATGCTTAACTACAAGTGAAGCATTCTTTGTGCACCAACAGACATGCTAAAATATGCATTCATTACGCCAACTCATTAGCTGGGCTGAAAGCATTCATAAATCTAATTTACATAGCAGGGCTTTTTCATGGTAATCTCAAGAAAGTAGAAGACTTAGGCAAATGTGAATAGTGTGGACTTCAGGTTGTAGAACAACAGAAGCAATGAGAAGACTTGGTTTCTTTCAAAATTATCTGAGATTTAATGACAAAACCACACACCAAGAAATAAAAAGTACAGATAACCCAGGTTATATTCTGTAAGAGAAGCTTAAGAAATTTGAGGGTAACTGTCAAATTTCATTGATGAGTGTCTCGCATTATTTCATGGTCGCTGTAGCTTCAGTCAGCATATTTCCCCAAAACCTTCAAAATATGGCATAAAACACATGCCTTCATATATGCTTAGACTTATTATACTTTCAGGTAAGAAATATATACTGGAATTCAACTTATAGGTCCTTATTTTTATAGTGATAAAACACACGATGTTTTGATTAGGCTTATTGCTCCCATCTCCAACATTGATTGAATACAGCATTCAACAACTGGTTGAATTATTTCTACAAAGATTATTTTTACAGAAGATTTCATCTTGTATTTACATTGTAGTTCATGTAGGCTTTTCTTTCTGATGTTACTTTCCCATTGATCTTACATTTTTCTAGCAACACAAATTAACCAACAGAGAAACTGTATGCAGGAACAAGGAAATTTCAAATAAAATGTGACAGTTTCAGAACAAATGGTTACATAGTAAAATCTTTGGGGATATCAAAAAGATATTGTATTAACATCATATGTAGCAAATAAAAAATTGGTACTACTGATGCCAATTTTGCCATATGATGGAAATATTAATAAGAAATCCTTAACAAAACAGGTGCCTAAGATGACAACTTTTTACTGCTAAATCCAAAGGTTATTGGTTAATTCTTGATTGGTTATGCTGCAATTGTGATGTCACTTGAAGCACAAACTTTTTCCCAATATTTATTCACTCCTAAATATGTATGCATAAATAGTTTGATAGTTTCCAAAGAAAATAACAAGTGCAAAGTACCACAGAGGCATTTTATTAAAGATCGGGTCCTGGAAATACAAGGAAAAACATTGTGTCTCTGCCCAGAGAACTATGAAGAGAGAGAGAGAGAGAGAGAGAGAGAGAGAGAGAGAGAGAGAGAGAGACAGACAGACAGACAGTGACACAGACACAGAGAGACAGAGAAAAATCATGGAACACACTGGTGAACTGCCAAGTGAATAGACATGTGCAGCATCACAAAGACCTTCTATGATAATAAAACCAAACAAATGTCAGCTGTGGACTACAGAAAAGAATAGGGAAGCAAATCACATGCTATCAATGGCTATCAATGTAAGCTCTATTTGTGGGTATGTAACATGTAGTTTTCACTTGTGAAAAAGGCCTTGTGTGTAACAGTTGAATCAAAAATTATTTCTACAAGAGATTTCTGCTCATATTTACACTGTAGTTAACTCAGGCTTTTCTTTCTGATTCTACTTTTAGGCTTTGGAATCAAGTATATAGCTGCTGTGAAAATGTGGATGTCGGTTCTGAGCACTCGTTCCCCGTTTGGCATTTTATTTTATGGCTACCGTTTTCTTCTGCCAAGTGTATATTGCGCAATATAGTACGATGCTCCTGACAAGAAAGGAAGACAAGAGAGGTGCCAATAGTAGCCTGCAACATATAAAGGAAAACTAAGCACACTTGTTGTCATTGTAAGCAAGATGCATACATGGAGCATGGAGGTGTCACATGTAAAGATGACCCACAGTATGACAATTGAAGCAAATACTATTTTTTGTTGTAAAGTTTTGCTAATATTTTCATTGTTGTTCATTAGTAATTTATTTCTGATATTATCTTTTAGACTGTGTACACCAAAAAAGTCAGTGTTGGAAATATTGTTGCTTTCTGTAAAGATTAAATGTTAGAAATTCTATACTTTGTTTTTTGATATTTTCATGTATTAAGTGCTCATTGTTTAATGTAATAAAACTCATAAAATTTAAGTTAATAGTTTATCAATAGAAACACTCTGAAGAACATTGTGAGGTATTACAGACCCACAACAATGCACCTCTATGACAAAATTTACAACAAATATGGTGTCTTGTGGACTACAAGACTAAATTATTTGTGCAGCCTCTAACTGTTGCTGGATAGTCTGTTTTTGCCCCTGAACATTTTATTTCCTGCTATTGAAGTAGGCACTCTAAAATAACAAAGCTTCTAAGATGTCCCAGTCCTGCTGGTGAAATAGCTCTTCAAACTAAGTACCTGCTTAGGCAAGCACAGTGACCAGCATTCAGTCTCCAGCACCACATGCTGTGCCAGCCCCTCCCAAGCCCGGAAGTGGTGGTGCATGCCTGTAATCCTAGCACCAGGGAGGCTGAAAACAGGAGGATCACTACAAGTCTGAGCTGTGTAGTGAGTTCCTGTACAAAATGCATTAAAAATGAAAAAGATGCCCCAATCCTAGTGAAGACTGACAACTTCTGGAGACAGAGCCACAGTGGTTATAGGAGTTCCAATGAAGGTTGTAGAAAATAATCTGAAATTGTCTGCAGGAGTTCATTCATGCAGTACAAGCTGCTGTATGCCCTAGGCCTCTACCTCCTGCCTGCCACTCACCACCTCCTGGCTAAATTTGTGATAGTTCATAGTATCTAACCTGGGAAACTAAAGTTAAGCAAGGTTTAATTTTATCATCAGTATCTCTCACAAGGAATGTATGATTATTATTACAGGAAATAATTTCTCTCTGTTAATAACACAGTTGCTAGATTAAGTCTTTGTTTAATGATTCACAGGGGACTTGTGAATAGCATATTTTAATATCAAATCAGTTTGAAATGTTACATTTAAAAAATCAATTAATCATGAAATTAAGAATGCTTTTCAATCCAAGGCCAATTATTATTGCTCTGTTTCATTTTGTTTTCTAACAGACTATAGAGTAAACTACTTATATACATCACTATGCACAGTGCGCCTTCAAGTTGGACTACAAAGATATAAATATACAGATATAGACATAGATATATTATGGATATATATATATATATATATATATATATATATATATTTATAAGATTTTCTTCCTTCACTGACAGCTTTCACTATCAGGGTGCTAATTTCTTTTTTCAACTCTTCAATTTAAAGATAAACAATTGATCTTGGCAGCTTAATTTATGAACATAAAAATAGAAATATATTATATAAATAATTAATATCAAAGTCCAAATATAAAATGTTAGCTAAATCTGTACAATAATGGACATTATGTTGCTTTGTTCTGTGTACAGTGCCTTGGTACCTGTCAATTTTTTTTACTTTAATACACTTATTTTGAAATTATTCATTGGCAAGCAGAAATGTCTAAGGCAGATCACATTTTCAAATGGTCTTTGAGATACATGATATGAAACAAATGAAGATGTATGGAAACAATTATAATCAAGTCTTGTTTCACAGTAACTCAAATTTCAACTGTTTTTGTTAGTTATATTACTCAGTCAAGGGTCATTATCTGTTTGTGTATTATGCATTTTTTGGGAAGTAATCTCAGAATTTGAAGTTATATGATGATTTATTTTATTTTATTTCTTTAGATGAAGTTTATTTTGTTTGTTTGTTTGTTTGTTTTTGGTGCCAAGAAATGAACCCAGGACTTCCAGCTTGCTAGGCAAGTGTTCTGATGCTGAGTTAAATCCCCAGCCCCTCATGATACATTTTATATCACTTTTAAAATATTTCATGTATCCCATTCTTTTGTGGTTGGAGAGTAATACTTAATATTTAATCTCTTCAAAGTTGAAACAGGTGATCATGCTACAGGTTGGATAAAAAGGACAAGGCTTAGTCGGTATAAAAAATACTCTCATATTTGAAACATGTCATAAATCCCAGTGCCTGCTCATCACTCCTAAGGTTCCAGTTTGTTTTTGAAAACAGTCTCTTTACCTGATGCTTTGAACTCAGTTGTTATTGTTCACTGTGGAGATAGATGGAGTTAGGTAAATGGGTTGAAAATATCACAGGAGTAAGCAAGTTTGTGACTCATTCAGTGGGAATGAAAGTTGCTGTCAGCATTAGTTTTCAAAAAACTAGTACTCCATGCCAGCCCTGATTACAGCAACACTCATAACTGAAAAATTTGATCTGCTGAACTACTTTTAGAGAGTCAACAAATTCTGTGTAAAAGAGATGTGTGTATTCTGTTACCATCTTCCTGCAGAGCTGTATAAATAGATATGAGATGAAAACATAAACTTCAAGAA
>NW_004524903.1:1023491-1025566 GCF_000260255.1 Octodon degus
TTTTTTAAATAATTTTATTGAGAAACAAATAGCAATGAGACAGTTTCAAAACTGATTAGTAGGACAGTTTTAATAATTAATACATTGCATATTGTTGTCTAAGTGGTTATTCATTTTACAAGACACAGACATGATATCCTGTTTACAAACACTATTAGAACAAATCTTTCTATTCATTGAATTAAGATAATATAGCCCTATATCTATCCTAACTATTTTGAATATACAGATAGAAAATGGTTGTTCATTTATATTCCCTTTATTGTTTAGTTTTGTCAGAGATGGGTACTCCATTATCATTTAAATATTGTAGGTGTGTGAATTCAGCAAAATATTCCAGTATAGTCCAGTAGTCCATAATAGTAGTGGGTTTTTTGTAAGACTGGCAATGTCAGTTATTGACTTGAGCCTTTTACAGCTCAGCATATTAATATGGCTTTACTTTTTATACTTCATTTTTATACTTTTCTTCTGGATGGTTAAGACCAAGATAAATCAAGACCTATATAACAAGAAATGTAGCTTGTGTATCTGATAAGGTCAGTCAAATCCCCTCAGGTTTTATCCTGAAACCTTGTACCTCAGTTTGTAGATCCTTCGTCAGTGTCATCCATGTGGATGAGGCATGGCCATGACTTGACCAATTTGCTCTCTGTCAAAGCATGAGGGAATGTTTTCTCTCCATGTGACTCTCCTCAGACACACTCTACATCATTGATCACTTTCTTCTGTGGCCCCAAATTTTAAAAATATATGTAAAATTTACATTTTCTTGAGAAGACAGCTGAGTGACATATTTAAACAATAAAATATATACCTTAAGGTGGATTTGATATTTTAGAAAGCTGCATAGAGGTAATGTTAGAAAAAAAATGAATATTTGAAAATATTATTTATTGCTAAACTGGTAAACTGTCAATTATCGGACAGTTAGCTCTGCATGTTAAAATATTAGCATAAGATGCATGATTTTCTACAAAAAAAAACTTTATACAAAGTAAAGTCTTGTCACTCTTCTATGACTGATGATAATGTTGAATGTAATGTTGAAATATAAACACAAACAAAAACATATGGACCCAAGAATGAAGATGTACAAAAGTGACAATTACTATGAAACCTGAAGAGCTGGAAAACCTTCTCATGGAAGCACTGTGGAAGGAGCAGCCCATGAAGTGAAAGGAGTAGAACCATCGTGTGTGAGAAGCTGAATTTATTATAAAACTACCCTAGAAAAGAACACAAGAGAAACTAAATTGTGAAGGATCAAGCAAGATAGAAATATCAATTACAGAGCATTTTGATAGATTGTATTTAACACAAAACATCAAAATGTCATTTTAACAATACTTATCATAAAATACCTGTTGGTATACTCATAGTTTCCAACAAGACCGACTGTGTTCTCAAATCATTCCTCCTGTGTAACTGGATTTTTGGGTCTTTTCCCAATTTTTAACCAACCCATGCCCCACAACTCTGGTTATCACTATGTGCTTCCTTTTTCTTTGAGTCTGAAAGAAGTGTAAAACTTCCTGTTTTACACTTCACATATACTTGGGTTCATGGAGGATTTGTCTTCATGACACTGGCTTGTTGTTGTTGACATAAGAATTTTTAATTCATCTTAATATATATTTTTGCATGAATAAAAATCTTCCTTGCCTGTATTTCTGTTTTTTAATACTTTGTTGGTTTCTACTATATTCCCCAGGATATTCTGAAGCTAATCAATTTTATCAATATTGCATTTGGACAATATTGTGTACATTGTATAAAATAGGAATTAGTAAATTTTTTCTGTGAAAGATGGATACTAAATATTTTAGGTGTATAAACCAGTATGTGGGCCAGGGAGATAGCACAGTAGAATAAGTGCCTGCTTTGGTAAGCTCAGGGATCTGCATGCTGTGTCAGCCCAGCCCCTCGATGCATGTTGACCCAGCGAATGAGTCAGGGCATGTTGGCAAGCACCTGTAATCCCAGCGTTTGGGAGTCTGAAAACAGGAGGATTGCTGTCAATCTGATCTGTTTAATGAAACCCTGTAGACCCTGTACTAAATACAAAAAATAAA
>NW_004524903.1:1025666-1026209 GCF_000260255.1 Octodon degus
TGGTGCTGGGGGATTGAACCGCGGTCGCTGATGCTTTTGCTAAGCTTGTTCTAAGTAGGTGCTTTAGACCACTGAGCCATCTCTCCAGCCCGGAATCCGTTATTTTTCTAATCTCCTGTACTTTTTTTATCGATGTCTTCTCTAGAATCAGTCATAAGTTCTTTCCCTGCAGTGTTTTTTTTCAGATTGGGTTTCCTCCCTATGTTTCTGTAGTTGATTCTTTACTTCAGATGCTATGAGTTGTGAGAATTCTTTTTTTATTTCAGAAAATAATTGCTCTCTGAGTTCCTCTATAACTTTCCGCTGTTGCTTATTTACTATTGACACTATTAATTCATTTATTTGAACCGAGCTAGTGTCCTTTGCACTTGTTCTGGGTGGGCATTGGGTTTCCTCCATATGTTTCTGCATTTGACTCCTTACTGCAGATGTTATTAATTCAGGGATTTCTTTTTTTATTTTCAGTCTGAGTTCCTTTGTATCTTTCTGCAGCTGTTTCTTTATTGCAGAAGCCATTGATTCATTGCTTTCAGCTGTGTGATT
>NW_004524903.1:1026309-1027200 GCF_000260255.1 Octodon degus
ATATATTATTAAATTATATTTATTCATAAATAATCATGACATATATTACTACCTTATGTATATGATGTATATTTTGTAAATCTTATTTTATAGCATGTTATTATGGTACATATTATGAAATAAAATGTTTAATGTACATGCACTTTACAGTGCATAGCATATTAAGGATGATCTACACTACAGACAAAATAGTGCATAAATCATATCAGTACATAAAATCAATAAATAAAATGGCTGTCTGTCCAGGACTCCATTACTCTTTTTTCCTTCAGGCCACTTGAGAAAGACGTGCACAGCCTATATGCCTTCCTTCTGCATCTTTGTTAGCCATGAAATCAGTCAAGGTTATCTATGAAATGCTTTTGATCACCGTAAGAAAGTTACCAGCTCCTACTTCTTCAGAAAAAGAGACTGAGGTGGAAGAAGTTATAAGATAAAGTTCTATAGTATGGCAGACAAAGATCCTGTACTTATGATTCTTAGCTATATGCTCCAGAACAGAAAGGAGATATAATGAAAAAAACAAAATCTAATTTTTTTACTGTATCATGGAATATATGCTATACTATGATTTGTGTCCAAAGTCTTCACAGTGAGCTATATCCCTGTCCCTCTCACGTTTTTGTCTTTTTTAAAATTTAATTTAATTTTGAAAAGTAAAAAAAAAAGAATGAACAAAAATCAGAAACAGATAGAAAAAGAGTAACCTACAACAATACATAAGTTGCACATTTCCAAAACAAAAATAGCTGATAAACAATGGCTGATATACCGTCTACATTTTTCCCCCATAATTTTATTAATAAACAAATACCAATGAGACAGTTTCAAATCAAATTGGTAGGACAGTTTCAATAATTAACACATTGCATACATTCTTCCTAGTGGTTA
>NW_004524903.1:1027300-1050391 GCF_000260255.1 Octodon degus
AGCTGTTTCTTTATTGCAGAAGCCATTGATTCATTGCTTTCAGCTGTGTGATTCCCAATTTATTCTGTGTTAGTGTCCTCTGCACTTGTTATGGGTGAGCTTGGGTTCTGAGGTTGCATTTTCTTCTTCCTCGTCTTTTTGTATAACAGTGTTTTCTGACCTTTGTTGTAGATCTTTGTTGTGGTTATCACTTTAGAATGTACTGTAGTTCAGGTGCATATCTACAAAGTTTGGATTTATCCTGTTGTGCCTGCCTTGGGACTGGCTAATATGCTCAGCTCCTTCCTGCTGCTGCCCTTGAGGGTGACCCTGTTGTGACCCTCTGGCAAGATTTTCTGCTCCTGGACTAGCTGGATGGTTCTATCCTCTGCACCCTTTGCAGGGATTGTAGCTGCAGGGTTTCACTGCAGGCCTGTATGCCAGGCCTGAGCTGAGCCTGGAGGGGACAAGGTGTAGCAGGGGGGAGAGGCAGCTCGTCCACACACTCACTGGGCCTGGGCTAGGACTGGGTCTTGGGGTTCCCGGAATGTGGAAGAATTTCCTACTGTGCGGTTGTGGTCAGGAAGGTGCTCTGGAGTGTTGTGTGGAGTCCTAAGGGGGTGGAAGATGGTCTCACCCATGCTGCGCCTGGGCTGGGATCAATAGTAGGTCCCGCTGGCACAGGGTAGTGGGAAGCTCTCCCACACACTCACCGGTGCTAGGCTAGGACTGGGTCTAGGGCTTCCCTAAAAGTGGCAGAAATTCCTACTCGGTGGGCAGGGTGGGGGAGGTGCTTCGGAGTGGTGGGGGGCATCCCAAGGGTGTTGAAGAGGGTGTCACCCATGCTGCACCTGGGCTGGGACCAGTAGTATGTCCCTCCGATGCAGGGTAGCCAGAAGCTCTCCCACACACTCACCTGGACTGGGCTAGGACTGTATATCATCTACTTTTATCATTAGATCTGTTGCATATATTTATGTAAGATTAGACATTTGACTCAATATTAACACTTGCTTTTAAGAAACTTTAAACTTTGTTCTTGTCTCTGTTTTTTATTTTTACCTTTTTTAAAAGATTTATTTTAAACCCTGGCCAAATAGTTCAGCAGATTAAAGCACCTGCAAGCAGGCACAGGCGCCGGGGTTCAATCTCCCAGCCTGCCATGCTTGCCCTGCCCCCAGTTGCACTGATGGGGCATTTGAGACGGTGTGCTGGTGAATTCCTGTAATACAAGCTCTTGGGAGGCTGTAAACAGGTGGATCACTATGGGTCCAATCTAGTAAGGAGACCCTGAACAACCTGTGGACCCTTCCCTAATATGCAAATAAATAAATAAATATAAAAAATTTATATTAAATACTAGGATATAGTAATAATTGATATGACATTAGAAACGGTACACATTTAGAAGACCAGGATGACAGGTGTTCAAGTATGGTTTTTCTATTGCACATTGCTGTCCTTGATGTAATCAATTAGATCGCAAATATCAGCATACATTGTTAGTCAAGGTGAAATTTAATTTATCACGTATGCTCAAATTCACTGAAGGTGTTTGTTTTTTATTTCCTTGAGGTAAAACATTGTTACGTTTTCTCTAAAACTATTTAGAGAACCTCTAATATTTATGTGTGTTAATGAACTAAAAAGTTTAAAAGTCTGTGAAAACTGGATTCATTAGAAGAAATATATATATATATATATATATATATATATATATATATATATTGTATTTAGGACAGAGTTTACAGGATCTCTAGGGTCTCAATATGTAGATTGGACTCATAGTGATTCACCTGTTTTCAGCCTCCCAAGAACTGGGATTGCAGGCACACCACCATATCCAGTTTCAATCTGTGTCTCAGTGCTCCCCAGGGCAGGTGCTGACATTGCATGCTGGGGATCAAAACTCTGCCACTGTGCTCTGCCTAAGCAGGTGCTTTAGTCCTCTGAGCTGTCAGACAAGCACTAGAAGATCTATATTACACTTGATCTTAGCCAAAAGTCCAAGAAGCGATAGAAGATCTATATTAACATTCTTGTTTGGTAATATAATATCCTAGGATGTCACATTAGTAACTCTCTATCTAGATAGGAACTTGCACTCCCAGGTCTGCATAAATCAAACCATTCCCTGTTCAATTGTTACTTATCACTTATAAAATCCACTTTGCACCTAGGCTAGGGTACATTGCTGTTGGCTTTAGGCATTTTTTTTAAAGAGAGTACAAGTTAATATTAAAACAAAAAGTTACAAGTTGTACAGATTTTCATTTAACAAAGTCGTATTAATTTCACAGTATTTTTTGTAACAGATAGTCTTGTCTTCCAACCAGTTATTCATATTAACAGATATATGCATGTAAAATTAGAAGAAAGAAAAAATGAAAAAAATTAAGAAGAGAACAAGTACAAACAATTGAAAAAGCAAGATGAAACAAACTACAGCATTAACTGCTCCTTTCCAGAGACCAGTAGAAATGCACAGTACAGTTTTCCTAACCATCTTGCTTACATACATAGATATGTCACTTTTCCCCATTCCCTCTCCTGTCATCTTCACCTAGGTAACTCTTTCCCTTTGAATAAGTTCACTCACTTTTTCCAGTGTATATTGTATCCTTCACACTCCATTTTTCTCTTTAGGGTTCTCACACTAAGAAGACAATACAATGTTTGCACATGTGGGTCTGACTTATTTCACTCAAGAGTATGTTCTCTAGTTGCATCCATGTACCAACAAAACACTCAAACTTATCTTGTTTTATAGCTCAATCTTTCTTCTACATTCTTTACCACTTTTTTTTTTTTTTTTTTTTTTTTTTTTTTTTTGCGGAACCGGGGATTGAACTCAGGCCCTTCTGCTTTCCAGGGAAGCGCTTATTCCACTGAGCCATCTCCCCAGCCTACATTCTTTAGTTAAAGGGTTATTTCCAGGATTTAGCTATAACAAATTGCACTACTATAAACACAAAGGCACATATATTGCTGTGGTATGAGGTTTTCAATTCTTCTGGAAAAATACTCAGGAAGAGAATAGCTGGCTT
Source organism: Octodon degus (assembly GCF_000260255.1). NCBI lineage: Eukaryota > Metazoa > Chordata > Mammalia > Rodentia > Octodontidae > Octodon > Octodon degus. The sequence continues at coordinate 1,030,327 of NW_004524903.1, forward strand.
GAATGAGATCTCCAAACTACATTTTGAAGGAATCTCCACACGGATTTCCATAGTAGCTGTATCAGTCTGCACTCCCACAAACAGTAGAGAAGGGTTGCTTTTTTTCCCACAGCCTCTCCAGCACTTGTTATTGGCTGACTTCTTGATGTTAGCTATTCATTCTGTGATGAGATAGAATCTCAGCGTTGTTTTAATTTGCATTTCTCACATGATCAATGATACTGAACATTTTTCATAGATCTACTTGCTATTTGTATTTCTTCCTCTGAGAAATGTGTATTCATCTTAGATGTCCATTTCTGGATTGGGTTTTTAAACTTAGGGGGCCTGCTTTTTTTAATTTTTTGTACGTTGGACATAGAAGGTCTTTGTCTGAGGGACAGTAGGCTATAATTTTTCCTCTGCTGTTGGTTTTCATTTTACTCTGTTGGAGATTTTCTTTGAAGTGCAGAAACTTTTCAAAAAGATGAGATCCCAGTTTTTGATTCTTTGAAGTATTTTCTGTACAGTTTGTTTTTTCTCCATGAACTCCCTACCTACTCCTGTATGTTTAAGATTTCTGCCTACATTTTCCACCAAAAGATCTAATGTTTCTACTTAATATCTAAATATTTAGTCCATTTTTACTATAGCTTTGTGCATAGTGATGGCATGAGGCTGATTTTAGCCTTCAGCATGTGTAAAGCCAGTTTTTGGGGCACCATTTATTAAAATGCTATCTTTCTTCCAGTGAGCATGTTTGGACCTTTTATCAAATATAAGGTGGCTTAGTGTATTTGAAGTAGTGTCGGCATCTTCTAATCTGTTCCAATGATCCTCAGGTGTTTCTTTATGCCAGTACCATGCTGATTTTATCACAGCAGCTTTATAGTATAATTCAGGTCAGGGATTATGATACCTCCTGCCTTTCTTTTGTTTCTCAGGATTGCTTGTGATATTCTGGGTCTCTTCTGGTTCCAAATGTATTTGAGGAAAGTTTTCTCTAGCTCTGTGAGGTATACTAAGGCTATTTTAATCAGGATTGCAATGAATTTGTACAAGAATTTTGGGAGTATGGGCATTTTCACAATGTTCGTTCTTGTTAATCAAGGAGTATGGAACATTTTTCATTTTCTTAAATATCCCTCAATCTTTTTCTAAGAGCATCATAATTTTCACTGTATGAATGTTTTGCTTCTTTTGTGAGATTGATTCCTAATTATTTCATATTTTGTATGTTAATGTGAAAAGCATGGTTTCTCTAATTTCCCTTTAGTGCATTCATTGTTTGTGTACAAAAATGCTTCTGCTTTTAAGGTATTGACTTGGTATCCTGCTAAATTGCAGATTTTGTGATGAAATCTACAAGACTCTTGGTGGAATATTCAGGGTCCTCTATGTAGAGTATCATGTTATCTTCAAATACTCATCAGTTCACTTATTTCTTCTAACCCTTATTCCTTTTATTTCTCTCTGTGGTCTAATTGCTCTGGCAAATGTTTGTAGAACTATATTGAATAGAAGTGGAGACAGTAGACATCTTTGTCCTATTCCTGATTTTAAAGTGAAGGTCTTTAGTTTTAGCCCATGTAGTATGGTGCTGGCTGTTGGTTTCTCATCCATGGCTTTTATCAGGTTGAGATATAGATCATCTATTCCAAATCTCTGTAGGGCTTTTATCATGAATGAGTTCTGGACTATGTCAAAAGCATTTTATGTGTCTATTGAAGTGATTATATGGTTTTTGTTCTTGATTCTATTGATGCGGTATATTCTATTGTTGTAGTGTATTACATTTATGGATTTCAGTATGTTGAAAAATCCCTGCATTCCTGGAATGAATCCCACTTAATTACGATGTATAATCTTCTTAATTATTTGCTGCATTCTAATTGCTAGTACTTTTTTTGAAGATTTTTGCATCTATATTCAGTAGAGAGTTTAGCCTGTAGATCTCTTTTTTAGTTGGATCGTTCTTTCGTTTTTGGAATCAGGTTAATACTTGCCTCCAGGAATGAGATTTGGAGAATTGCTTCATTTTAAAACTCACTGAAGAGTTTGAGTTTGAGACAAATTGGCATTGAATCTTCTCTAAATTAGTTGTAGGGCCAGCCACATAGATCAGAGGATTAAAGCACCTGCTTAGGCAGCTGCAGAGGCTGGGGTTCAATCCCAAGCATGCTGTGCTGGTCTTGCCCCTGGGGAACATAGAGACAGCAATTGAGACTGGACATGGTGGCACACTCCTTTAATCTCAGCTCTTTGGTAGGCTGAACACAGGCAGATCACTATGAGTATGATCTATGTAGTGAGACCCTGTAGACCCTTACTAAAATTATATTTATAAAAATTACTTGTAGAATTCTGCTCTGAATCCATTAGAAGGTGGACTCTTCTCTGTTGGTAGGATTTTTATTGCACTTTCAACTTCATTTCTCATTATTGGGTTATTGAAAGTTTGTATATCTTCTTGACTCAGCTTTGGCATTTCACATGTATCTAGGAAGCTGTCTATTTCCTCTGTGCTTTCCATCCTGTGAAAGTAAAGATTTTAGAAGTTGGTATTGATGATCTTCTGAATTTCTCTAGTATCTATAGTGATCTTGACCTTTTTACTCTTTCTCGCATGAATTTTGTTTTCTTCTTTCCTTTTTTTGATGAGGTTGGCTAGGGGTTTGGCAATTTAATTTATTCTATTACAGAACAAATTCTGATTTATTTATTGTTTGTATTGTTTTCTTCATATCCAATGCATTAATTTCTACTCTATTCTTTATGATTTATTGCCTTCTTTGGGCTTTGGGCTTGACTTGTTCTTCTTTTTCTAGGAGCTTGAGTTGCAACATAAGATCATTTATGTGGGCAGTTCTATTTTCCTAATGTGTGAATTTACTGCTATAAATTTTCCTCTTAAGACAGCTTACACTGAATTCCAAATGTTTCAGTAAGTTGCATCTCCATTTTTATTTGATTGTAAATATTTTTTAATTTCTTCTTTAATTTTATCTGTGAACCACTGATTGTTTAGGAATATTATTTAATTTCCACGTGTTTATGTTGTTTTTGTAGTTTCTTTTCTCAATAATTTCCAGTTTTATTGCATTCTGATCAGATATTACACATGTAATAATTTCAATTCCTTTGCATTTCTTTAGGCATTTGAAATGGAGAACTTCTGCTCTGGAAGAAAATTTTGGCTTTTAAATCACTACTTTAAACAATAAGTCATCTGTTTTAAAAAGCCCTTTGTTCAATATCTTTCTTTTTCTCTTTTATTTATTATATATGTGGGAATTATTTTCTTTGAATACTTGTCCCAGAATAGGTTCTACCAGAGAGTGAGTTCTGAATTCTGCTTCTAACTGACTCTCAATAATTCTTTTTTATTTTTTATTTTTTTAAATTTAATTTTATTTTATTGAGAAACAAATAACAATGAGGAAGTTTCAAAACAGATTTGTAGGACAGATTCAATAATTATTACATTGCATAGTGTTGTCTTTGTAGTGGTTATTCATAGTACAAGATGCAGATCTGATATCCTGTCCAAACACTATTAGTAGAAATCTCTCTTCTCATTGAATTAAGGGAAAGTAGCTGTATATCTATCCTATTTTGTATATACAGATACAAAATGATCCTTCATTTGTATCCCCTTTTTTGTTTATTTTTGTCAGAGATGGGTATTCCATTGACATTTAAATATTGTAGGTGCGTGACTTCAGCAAAATAATCCAATATTTTCCAGTAATCCATAATAGTTGTGGGTTATCCATAGCACTAAAAATGTCAGAAGTTGTTGACCTGAGCCTTTCACAGCTCAGAATATTAATATGGCTTTACTTTTGATGCTCATTTTTATATTTTTCTGCTGGATGGTTAAGAGCAAGATAAAGCAATACCTATAAAACAAGAAATGTAACTTTTGTATCTGACAAGGTCAGTCAAATCCCTTTAGGATTTACTCTGAAACCCTGTCTTGGAATGCCTGTCATTTTGATCTTTTAAATACATACTGCTTCTAATGTCATATCAATTACTGCTATACTGTCTCTCAAGTAACGAGGTATATAAAGTAATACCATATTAATATGTTGAACTGTGAAAGGCTCAAGTCAACAATTTCTGTGGATAGCCCACTACTATTGTGGACTGCTGGACTGTGTTGGACTGTTTTGCTGAATTCATGCACCTATAGTATTTATATGCCAATGGAATACCCATTTCTGACAGAACTAAACAAAAAAAAAAGAGGATACAAAGGAAGTACCATTTTGTATCTGTATATGCAGAATAGTTAGGATAGATAAACAGCTACTTTCACTTAATTCAATGAGAAGAAAGATTTGTAGTAATAATGTTTGGACACAGTATTCTGTCTGCATCTTGTACTATGGATAACCACTGTGAAGATAACAATGTACAATGTATTAATTATTGAAACTGTCCTATTAATCATTTTTGAAACTATCTCATTGATACTTTTTTCTCAATAAAATAAAATTAAAAGAAAGAAATAAAAAAGAAAGAAAGAAAAAAGGTAATAAAATGAAAACAAGATAGAAGGAAAAAATGTCATAGGACTGTCCTGATAAAATGCTGTATATGGTTAGATTTCTAAATTTATGTGTAAAAATATATAATTGCTTATTCCCATTTTCAAATATTTTTATCTTCTTTATTTTTTTTTCTTTTTTCTTCACATTCTGTAGGGTTTACAGTTTAGCATATCAATACTTGATGGAAAATACTTGTTCCATGTTATGCCTAAGATTTTGATATTCAGACAAAGAGTGAGGTTAAGGTCAACTGCCTATGTTATAGCGTAATAATATCATTAAGCTTCTCTTCTAGAGGATTAACAACTTAAGTTTGCAGAACAAAAATTAGAAAAAAAATATAAAGGGCTTCAAAGACACCCAACCTTTTGGCCCTAACCTTTCACGGTCAGTGAGGACTCAGATCATAAGAGCACCTGTACTGTAACATCCTGTAACTCAGTAGATGTCCCAAATTTTCTGATGAAGGAGATTTGGGGCAACAGAGGAAAGTGATCAATGATGTAGAGTGTGCCTAAGGAGAATCACATGGAGAGAAAACATTTTCTCACGCTTTCACAGAAAGCTAATTGGTCAAGCAATTGTTGTGACTCATCCACATGACTGACACTGACAAAGGATCTCAATGATTCTTTTGTAATATTAAGGGAAAAATCCTCATATTGTTTTTCTTTCATATGTTTTTCCTTAAAAGGAAGCACATTTCCTTTTTTTTGATTTTGTTTCACTGTTGTTTGTTTTCAATTTTCTTCCTCTGTGCTCTGGTTATTGTGTAGGTGTAATCAGCTGGGTCAAGTACCCTGTGGCCTTTGGTTAGGCATATGACATGCAAAGAGTAATCAAGACTATATTTGAAATTCATTGTGTTCTATCATTCATGTAGGAAAATTAAAGTCTTTTCAGGCAAGAGCAAGCATATTCAATGTCATTGCTAATGTCACATTATTCTGTATTCTCAAGGATAATTTTAGAGGAGTTAAAATAACTTTTGTGCTGCAACCTGAACACTGAGAGTTTGCTACCAGCAGATGTGATCTGTTTGTTCACCTGCCTCTGTTCCTCTTCCCAGAACTTTTTGAGGTCTGTTCTTTGAATTCCTAAAGACTAGAACAGTTGATAACATGTAATAATTATTCAGTAAATATTTGCTGAATGAGGCTTCCCTCTGAGGGTGGGACCAGCTCTGAATTGACTTTATGCCTATCTTTGCAATGTTATTGGTCTAAGAAAGCAGTAAATAGTTTAGATCTTCCTGATAAGTATCCCTAAGGTAATGTTTTATTTGACTTTATAAACATTTGAGAAGGATAAAGGGCACACAAATAAACAGAGAAGGAAGGAATAATCAATAGTTCCTTTCATACAAAGGGGCTTTCAAAGTATTTCAGTAAGTCAAACTTGCTGAGTCCCTCTTCTATAGGACTCTTCAATAGTGTAACATCATTATAAATATTTCAATAAATTTATATGGTCACTGAAATGAAAGTGAAATACTAATTTATAAAAGACTTTGGAAATGAAATTATTTCTGAAAATTGAATTAGCAAAGACCTTTCATTACATAATAAAATAAATACATTTAAACTGTATAAATAAATATGTGTTTAGTTCTTCTGGGAGAATTGATAATTATTGGAATATTTACTCAGCTAAAACTGAATTCAAAATACAGATGCAGTGCTACATATTTGAGTTATTACAACATAATCTGCTATGTTAAAATAAAGTATGGCCCTTCCATGTGTTAAAAGAATATTTACGAAGTATTTGCACAATAGTTCTTCCTTTGTGAATGCTTTTGTGAAAGTCTCTTACTGGCTGGGCATAGGTGGTGGGCTGTTGAAATCACAGCATTTAAGGGGCTGAAGCAGGAATATTGTCAAGTGTTTGAGTCGAGTCTTAAATACATAAGATTCCATCAAAAAAGGAATAAAGTTTACTTTTTAAGCTTTAAGCTTTAAGTCTGGGAAGCAATTAAATTAATCATTTAGAGTCAAATGTTGTCTACACTTGGACAAATTATCTTATTAGCACATTTTACAGTGTATAATGAATATAATATATAGCAACGATAGGGAATTGGTGCATGTACTTACCATACTTCAATTTTCTTCTTTTTCACCCTTGCTCCATCATCTTTTTGTTTTGTTTTCTAGCAGCAAATCTATTTATTTATTTTATAAGAATTTACTAAGTTTATTATCATATATACTTACAGATTTATTTTCTGCTTTTATACAATTAATAATATATTTGAAAGAAAATAAACACAGTGCAACACTAAGATATTTACTGTAATCTTCCTCTTGGAAGTGTTTTTCTTGCTAAAATAAAATAAAAGACACTATATATTTAAAATAATGTCACAGTTACTGATAATTGTGATAATTACCTGAGACATTATTCTATATATTTCTCTCTTTGACTTCATGCAATACATATCTAACAACAAAATGTAGCATTGTAGCACTTGACACTAAAATATCAAGATCTTCAAAACATCCTAATTTATAGAAATGTAACAATAGGGTAAATAAAATTATAATCTGATTTCATCTGTATAAATGTGCTAATTTATTGAAATGCATGAATTTTTTATGTTTTTCATAAATTTAGTTTCAGGAGATGTTAATATACTTCAAATTACTTTGCAAAGCCAAAACAGTGGATTGTGTTCACATTTATAATACTCTTTAGATAAGTTACTTTGCAAAGTTTTCAATATATTACTACCTACAAACATTGCAGAAGTTGATAAGGGCACTACACAGTAGTTTTTTATAAACTTGTTTTTGTTCAAAAGATTGTGATTTCTGCTCACCTGAGCTTGTGATGCCATTCTCTGATCACACATTTATTTTTGTCCAGTTTGGTCTGTTCAGTACTTGAGAATTTAGTTGCTTGAGCATATATGCACATATTCTGAAATGCTTGGCCAGAAGCTGATGTTCCCTCATCTCAGGCACTGTGCCATTCTGCCGCATTACCCAATATAATAGCCGTATGGTCTGACAAGATTTTCTAAATGTCTGTTGAAATTTTACCAGATGTATCTCTCATATGTGCAAAGTGCAAACAAATATTTGAACCAAGACTGGATAGTTAGGTAATTTAAAACTGGGTTACTTCACTTTTCATGGGGACTGATATATTTCTTACTTCTTAAATGTGATTTTAAATGCTCTGCTAAAAGAAAACTAACTTGGCAGATAGGTGAAACCTTTCTTTCTTAGCTGAATTATTTTATTAGAAAAAAATGATATGATTCAAAATACACAATATCTAATTTATTTATGAGTTGTAAATAGGTTCTCTGTTGATGTAATTGAAATATATGTGGATCAAGTAATTGCTTTAGAGTCTTACAGGTTTTTTTAAAATTTCTTTTGCCTATTGGGCTATTATTATAGGAAAATATCATAAGTGGATTTTTAGGTGACCAGAATCCTGGGTTTGTATTTCTCTTTAATTTTTAAATATTGTGAACTTTCATAGAGTCAAACTAATCTCTTAGTAGAAGTATTGTTAATGAGCCTTGAGTTCTTCCATAAAAATCTTTCTAATTCAATTTATAAGATGACCTTAAACATTAACAGCAAATTTATATTCTGAAAGTAGAGCATGAGAGCATGATCCAGTGATGGCTTGCTGTCTCTCAAGGAGAGAAAGATGTTATTTCAGTGAGCTTAGTTTTCAAAGCCTCAATACACAGGAAATAACATTTGGAGGTTAACAAGAACTTCACTTTGGGAATCATTTACTTTAGGGGATTTTAATTTTTTAAATTTGTATAGTTTGTGCTATAATCTAGAAACATACACAAGTCAAAAATATTTCTGGACACAGTAAAATTTAGCAAAATGTTGCCCTGTTACCCCAGAATATTGTGTGTCATACCAAGAATTCTCATACACAGTAACAATTTATTGATAAGCATGAAATTCCTATTCTTATCTCACTTGTACCAGTATCCTTGAAGAACCCTGTCATTGTTCTTCTCTGCATGGCAGACCTTATGGTTGAGACCACAGTTGCTCAATCAGTAAATTTAAGAGCAATGGGCCTGACTATATCTGGGAAGGAGAAAGGTCAAGTGGCAGCACTTAATTGTCAAAGGCAGGGTCCAAATTCTTACCTTAATAGACAGCAGAAGCATAACGACCAGAATAATCTGACACATGCAGATATATGTCATTGGCTGATTATCCATGTATCCTGAAAAGTAAAATAGATAGGAAGCCTACAAAATTTTTATATAATAAGACTTACATAATAAAAAAAATTAAAGACAGAAAAAGAGACCTATTCAAATCGTGGTAATAGGCAATCACAGCCCTTCAATCAGTTCCTGAATTTGAGCCAGTTTACAGATCCAGAACTCTTTGAATAATAGGGAGGGCGGGTCCCCTTGTGGAAGGATCCTAATGCCCCCAATATTTGTATAGTCAATCTTTCTCCCATCCTTCCCCAGAGGGTCCTAAGGCCTTTTGCCTGAGGAACTATACATTGGGTAAAGGTGAATGATCAGACACTAAAGGGACTACTGGACACTCGTCCTGAACTGACACTGATTCCAGGGAATCCAAGACATCACAGTGGCCCTCCAGTAAAAGTAGGTGCCTATTGAGGGCAGGTGAACAATGGAGTTCTAGCAAAGGTTCAACTCACAGAATGTCCAATAGGCCCTCAAATCCATCCTGTAGTTATTTCCCTTCTTGTGAAATGTATAATTTGGATAGATGTACTTAGTAGTACACAGAATCGTTACATTGGTTGGAAAGGCCAAATGAAAGCCATTGAAGTGGACTTTGTCTTTTAAAATGTGAAGCAAAAGCAGTATCGCATTCCTGGAGGGATTGCAGAAATTAGTGCCACCACCAAGGTCTTGAAGGATTTAGTGGTGGTGGTACTCTCTACATCTCCATTTAATTCTCCATATCTCCATTTAATTGGCCTGTGCAGAAGACAGATGGATCTTGGAGAACGATGGTAGAATACCATAAACTGAATCAAGTGGTGGCTCTAATTGCAGTTGCAGGGCCAGATATGGTTTCTTTGCTTGAAAAAATTAACACATTTCACAGTACTTGGAATGCAGCTGGTGGTCTGGCAAATGCCTTCCTTTCCATACCTTTCCATACCTATCCATAAGGACTATCAGAGACAATATACTTTCACCATTTACTACAGGGGTATAACTCTCCAGCCCTGTGTCACAACTTAGTTCGTAGGGATCTCAATCACCTTTTTCTTCCTCAAGATATTACACTGGTCCACTACACTGAGGATGTTATGCTGATAGGGCCTAGTAAGCCAGGAAGTGGCAAAATACCTGGATTTGTTAGTACAGCTTTGAGAACCAGAGGATAGGAAATAATTCCCACAAAAATTTAGGTCTTCCTACCTCCATGAAGTTTCTAGGAGTACAATGGTGTGGAGCATGTAGAAATATTCCTTCTAAGGTAAAAGACACATTGGTTCCCTCTATGAACAAAAAGGAGGCACAGTTCTTATTGAGCCTATTTGGGTTTTGGAGACAATATATTCCTCCCATATCTTATTTCGGCTCATTTAACAAGTGACTCAAAAAGTTGCTAATTTTGATTGAGGCCCAGAGCAGGGAAAAGCCCTACATCAGGTCCAGGCTGCCATTCAGGCTGCTTTGCCAATAGGACCATATGATCCAGGGTGTCCAATGGTACTTGAACTGGCAGTGGTAGACAGGCATGCTGTTTGGAGTCTCTGGCAGGCCCCCATAGGTGAATTGCAGAGGAGGCCATTCTGATTTTGGACCAAGGTTGTGCCATATACAGATAACTAATCTCCTTTTGAGAAACAGCTCTCGGCCTGTTATTGAGCCTTAGTGGAAACTGAACACTTGATTATGTGGCCTCAGGTCACCATGAGACTGAGTTGCTTATCATGGCCTGGGTATTAACTGACCCATCAAGTCATAAGGTTGGACATGCACAGCAACAATCTATCATTAAATAAAGTGGTATACTTGTGACAAGGCCAGGGCAGGTCAAGAGGGTACAAGTAAATCACATGAAGAAGTTGCCCAGATACCTATTGTTCCTACATCTGCCATATTTTCTTCTATTTCCCATCATTCACCTATTGTTTTGTGAGGTGTTACATATAATCAGCTGTCAAAGGAAGAGAAGACTAGGGCCTGGTTCATGGATGGTTCTGCACTCTGAGCAGGCACCACCTTCAAGTTGATAGTTGCAGCACTGCAGCATTACAGCCCCTTTCTGGAATATCACTAAAGGACAGCGGTGAAGTGAAATCATCACAGTGGGCAGAACCTTGAGAAGTGTACTTGGTAGGACATTTTGCCTCAAAGAAGAAATCCCCAGATGTTTGACTATATACTGACACACTGGCCATAACCAACAGTCTGTGTGGATGGTTAGGGACTTGGAAGGAGCATGATTGGAAAATCAGTGACAAGGATATTTGGAGAAGAGATATGTGGATAGACCTCTCTTTATAAACAAAGATATAAAAATGTTTCCCATGTAACACTCAACTAAATGTGATACCAGCAGAAGAGGACTTTAATAATCAAGTGGATAAGATGGTCCATTCTGTGGATAGTGGCCAACCTCCTTCTTCAGCCACCTTAGTCATTGCCCAGTGGGAACATGAACAGAGTGGCCATAGTGGTAGGGATGGAGCTTATGCATGGGCTCAGCAGCATGGAGTCCCACTCACCAGGGCTGATTTAGCTACAGCCATGGCTGAATGCCCAATATGCCTGCAACAGAGACCAACACTGGATCCGTGATATAACACCGTTGCCCGGGGTGATCAACTTATGACTTGGTGTTAGGTTGCCTATATTGGACCACTTCCATCATATAAAGGACCATGCTTTGTCCTCACTGGCATAGACATGCACTCTGGATATGGATTTGCCTTTGCTGCATGCAACACTTCTGCCAAAACTACCATCTGTGTGCTTATAGGGTGCCTTATGAGCCATCATGGAATTCTACACAGCATTGCCTCTGACCAAGGAACACATTTTACAGACAAAGAAGGAAATCAGTAGACTCATGCTCATGGAAATCACTGGTCTTATCTTATTCCTTACCATCCAGAAGCAGCTGGATTGATAGAAAGGCTGAATGGCCTTTTGAAGATGCAGTAACAGCACCAACTAGATGGCAATAGTTTGTAGGGCTGGAGTACTTCAAAAGGCTCTATATGCTTTGAATCAGAGTCCTCTGCATAGGACTGTGTTTCCCACAGCCAGGATTCATGGGTCCAGGAATCAAGTAGTGGGAACTGGAATGGTACCACTCACCATTACCCCTAGTGATCCACTAACATAATTTTTGCTTCCTGTTCCTAGAAATGTATGTTATGCTAGACTACAAGTCATAGTTTCAGAGGGGTGAAGGGAATAGAAGTCCTGGCTCCAGAGGTGGAAAGGTTTATATCAAAAAGTACAACAATGGTACCACTGACTGAACTGGAAGCTAAGATTTCCACCTGGTCACTTTGGTCTCCTCATACCTCTGAGGAAACAAGCTAAAAAGAGAGTCAAAGAGTTGTCAGTGGTGAATACCCCAAACTACAAGGAGAAAGTGGATTACTATTCCACAAGAGAGGAAAGGAAAAATATACACAGACTTCAGGAGATCCCTTAAGGCACCTCTTAATATTGTCATGCCCTGTTATTGAAGTCAGTGGGAAAGTACAACAACTTAAGACACACACAATGACACATTGTCCAGAGCCTTCACGAATGAAAGCATGGGTCACTCCACCAGGGAAAGGACCAAGGCCTGCTGAGGTACTTGCTGAAGGCTAGGGGAATACAGAATGGGTAGTGGAAGAAGGTAGTTCTAAATACCAGCTACAACTCTGTAATCAGCTACAGAAAAGAGGATTATAATTGTACTATTTCACCCCATAGGGTTGTTTTATAATGTAATATTGATAGATTTAATACCAGATCTTAAGGATTATTAAACATGCATTAATGTTGAAGTTATAAAATGATTAGGCATAAGAATAAAGCAAAGAAAACCAGCCTTCTATTTTGGCAAGGGAATTACCATATTTCTGTTTGTACACAGCAGTTATAACATGTTAGGCACAATCATGTGCATATCTTTGTATATGGAGACTGGCTTAAAAAATAAATCTAGTTGCCAAGTTTCCAAGGGGTGGATTGTAGTGGTTGGTTGGTTGTGTCAACTTGAGAAGGTAAGAGCTTAACTAAATTGACTCAGCAATTCCACACTCTAGGGTGTGGAGACCCTATCTGAGTGACTCATCACTTAAAGGAAAATGAAGAAGGATCGAGGGTCCCATTCTTCCTCAGAGGAGCCCCAGTTTTCACCATCAGCTTGCACATCATCTCCTGGCTTTTAGCACAGACTCTTGGCTTCCACCTTGGATCCTTCAGCCTGCTGGTGTGGGCTCATCAGCCTTCCTTCTTAGACCCATCAGCCTCCTGATATAGACTTGCACAGAACACTGCAGTGAGCTCCAGACGTTGGACTGAATCTTACAGTCTCCAGTGTGCAGATTACACTCTCCTTGCCTTATCATCCAGCTCTGTGGCTGATCGTCATAAACCAGTCTTGTAATTTCTGTACATTTGTACATCTTGTGTTATAGCTGTACCTATAGTAAAACCCTGACTGATACAGTGTCTAATGTATTTCACTTAAGAGAGGATTATCTCAAGGTGCATTCATTTACCTAGAATAGTCTCAATCTTATCCTTCTTTATGAGTGAGTAGTAATCCATTGTACAAAAATATGTTTTAAAAGTCATGTATCTATCTATCTATCTATCTATCTATCTATCTATCTATCTATCTATCTATCTATGTATCTATCTATCTATTTAGTACAGGGTCTCACTGTGCAGCTTGGACTCATAATGATCCTCCTGTCTCAACCTCCACAGTGCTGGGATTATAGGTGTATGCCACCACACCCAGTTTTGGTGGTCAGCACTGCACACCCTGAATTCTGGGGCCAGCACAGAATGACATGCCATACTGCGGATCAAACCCAGGTCCTTGTGTTTTCCAGCCAGGCACTTGGACCACTGAGCTACCTCCCCAGCTCCCCAAAATGCATCTTTTTTACCCATTCATCAATTAATGGTACTTTGTCTGTTTTCAATATTTAGCTATTGGGCTGGAGAGATGGCTCAGTGGTCTAAAGCACCTACTTGAAACAAGCTTGGCAAATCACAGGGACCGCGGTTCGATCCCCAGCACCACATGCCAGCCAGACCCGCCCCCTGTGGGCTGAGCTGGCCACACACACAATAAATAAATGTAATAAATAAAAATAAATAAATATTTAAAAAATATTTAGCTATTACGAGCTGCTGCTATGACCATGGATGTCAACATCACTTTTCTGTCATTGCTGACACAAATTACTCAACACCCAAAGTTAAGGAAGAGAGGTATGGTTTGCACACACTTTACAGAGGTCTCAGTGCATAATCCATAGGCTTCTACCAGGGTGGCATGGTGAGGGCTCACAGTGGCTGGGATGGCTGAGGACAGCTAAAGAAGCAAGAGCAAAAGCAGCGAAAGTGAAAACCTTCCCTTTCTTGTGCTGTGTGCAGGCTGCCTGCCCTAGTGTAAGTGGCACACTCACACTGCCAATCGCAGCAGTGGACAATGAGCGCATCGCAAATTTTAGATTCAGCCACTTCTGAAAATTAAGGTCTACTGAAAGCAAGTGTTCACATTCAACTATTTGTCCAATCTTGCATACCTATATCTGCTAATCAGAGCAAGATTTCATGATAAAAATGCATAATATAACAACCATTGTTAATTTGTTATTCTTGATTTGAAAATCTGTAAGGTGCTTTGTATGTTTCTGTTTCCATCATTGTTAATGCTATTTGTCTTGCTTCTGTTTTTGTATTTACTCTCCAAAATGAAATAAAATTAGATTAAAATAATGCTATGAGTGAATTGCAAGTGACAATTAGGTTTCATCTAGTGGCAAGATATAAGTCTGAAACTGACTGATGGCCTGATGTGCTGGCACATCCCTACATTCAGGAAGCTGAGGCAGGAAGGTTGTTGTGAATTTGAGGCCTGCCAGGGCTACAAAGTGAGGTTATAGCCAGCCTCAAATACATAGTAAAATTCTGGATCAGAAAGAAAATTAAAAGAATTAAATAGTTATTGTAATCTTAGTTTGCCTGCTCATTCTTTACTTTATAACTTCTATCTATGACTCTGTCCTAAATTGTGTATTTGTCTCAGTGAGTTTGGTAAGACTCAGCTAAGGAGTCAAATGCCAACCATAGTTGAAAGATTCTTTGAAAAGGGGAAATGACAGCGGAAGACTACCAAAAAAGTACAGCTGCATTTAAAAGAAAATATGGGTAGTACTACTTATAAATATGGATTCTTTACAGCAGGCAATTCTCAATCTCTCAGTCTGCTTTTCACATGCAGTGGCCAGGCATGCAGTGTTGCTATGTATTGCTGTTACTCTCTTCTCAGTAATGAGACAACATGCAAGACACTGAAATGTAATGTGTGGAGCATTTATTTAGTGCAGTCTTTGTAAAATGTCAGTCTAAAGCAGGGTGGCTTGGCAGAGGGGAGGCACTTCATGATTCTCACAAGGTAGCAAAAGCAAGGAAACTTTGATCTTATTTTTATCTTCCTTTATTTTAGAAAGGATAGCAGAGATTTATTAAAGTAAAGTTTACTCCAAATTGTGATGGCTGGTGAGAAAACTGGAGAGCAGTGCTGACTCAGGGTGATCCCATCTACTTTTTAAATTTTTTTTTAACATTTATTTATTTATTGTGTGTGTGTGTGTGTGTGTGTGTGTGTGGCCAGCTCAGCCCACCAGGGGGCGCGGCTGGCTGGCATGTGGTGCTGGGGGATCGAACCTCGGTCCCTGTGCTTTGCCAAGCTTGTTCCAAGTAGGTGCTTTAGACCACTGAGCCATCTCTCCAGCCCCATCCCATCTATTTTTTTCCTTCTCTTTCTCTCTGCTTCTTTCTTTCTTTCTTTCTTTCTTTCTTTCTTTCTTTCTTTCTTTCTTTCTTTCTTCTTTCGAATGTATTTGGTTGTTGCAGGGTCTCACCATGCAATGCAGACTCGTGGTGATCCTCCTGCCTTCAGGCTCCCCAGTGCTGGGATTACAGGCATGCACCACTATGCTAGACACTAGACAGCTCAGCCTGGTCTGGGGCTATGGCTGGCATGACATGTTATACCAGGGATTGAACTGCAGTCCCTGCCCTTGCCTAAGCTTGCCTAAGTGGATGCTTTAGTCTGCTGATCTATCTTGCCAGCCCTACTTTGTTTCTTAGGTGAGGTTTATTTGTAGGTTTTTAGGTATTAGTTAATACATTGCATACTGTTATATTTAAAATAGAGTGCAAGAAAGAGGCATATAATTTCTTCAAATGATATTAGCACAAACCTTTCTTTTCAATGAACTAAGAGAAACTGGTAGTTTAACTATACTATTTTCTTTCTTTTTTAAAAAATCTTTTTCCTGCCTTTCCTCTTTCCACCACATAAGTCCTCTTTCCTTTTGTAACAATTTTTCCCATTTCACAATATTTTTGGACATTTTGATCATCATTTATGCTTTAAGTTTCTCACATCAGTTAAATAATATGATGTTTATACTTGTGAGTCTGATTATTTTATCCATGGGTATGTTCTCAGTTTGCATCCTTTTATCTATAAGTGTCTCAAGTCTATTATTCTCTATGTTTGAGTAGTATTCCATTGTATAAAATGCCTGCATCTTTTTATCCATTCCTCAGTTGATGGGCATTCACAGAGAGTGGCTATCATCAAGAAAGCAACTGATACCAAATGGTGACAGGTATGTGGGGAAAATGGAACCCTTCTTGAATGTTCTTGAGAGTGTAGACTGGTACGACCACTGGGGAAATCAGTGTGGAGATTCCTCAAAAAGCTAGATTGGGTGTCCTACTCAAGCTAGCTATTCTGAATAACTTTCTAGAAAAATTAAAAACATGTTTCTTTCATTTTTCAATCATGTAAAATAAGATATAACATAACATATCCATGTCCTTAAAGCATTTTTTGTATTTCACAGGGTCTCATCTGGCAGCTCAGCTTAAAGCATTACTGCAGGATTGTACTGTGAGAATATTATCAGCTTAACAACTTTATTGACTCTTTAAAAAAAAAGTATTTCAATACTGGTGTGGTCTTGGGATGTGTTATAACAAGTTCACAATCAATGTTATAGTACCTAATCTTAAAAAGCCTGTGTAAAAACCATGACTGTATTCCTTGTGTTCTAGTTTCTCAGGGTAGGGTAACCTTTCAAAGCTTACTTGACATAGAACTATTTTAAGACATCATTAAATGGAATGAAGCTCCTTCTAATAGCCTTAGCATAGGCTACAACTGCCCACATTTCATTTTGCAGTGAGTCATTACAGTGTAGCTTGTTATTAGCTGTTGGTCTGTAAGTAGACAATGGGGACAAAATGCTGATGTCTAGTTCATGGAAATAAAATTCACTCATGAAACCAAAGAAGTTTTTAAATTTATTACTGATATAGGCAAAGGACATGTATCAAATATGTTCATGTATATGTATATATAGTACATATGTATGAATTTATCTCTCTATATCTATTAATCTTCCTATCTACATAATATTTAATAATGTCTTGGTCATTTTTTCACCGCATTTCACTTATCTTCTATTATTTGTTCTTCCTCTTTGCCTTGACTCTTTTTTCATTTTCAGTGAGTCCGTCTTCACGTTCTCTACCATATCTATTTAGTAGTTTATCTTATTTGTATTGTGAGTTTTTCACATAAAAAATTTTATGCAATCTTTAACCTTATCTTAGTTCACTTAATATAGTGGTCTGAAGATCCTTCCACTTTCTGTAAATGGCTAAGATTAATCAATCTTTATGGCTGCATAATACATATCATTGTCATAATCACATTGCTATTTCCTATTAATGGTTCTGTACTGTATTCATCTTGTGAATTGTACTACTATGAGCCTGAGAACACAAAAACCGCTATTGTGTTAGTAAGGGTTCTATGTAGGAACAAATATAGAAAATATAAGCATAATTATGTGGGAGGATTCATTAAATAGACTTGCAAGATCGGAGAGAGAAGGGTCGCCATAGACTTCATGCTGAAGAAGCAGAAGATGCAGTAGCTGCTCAGCCCAAGGAGATAGAAGCTGAAGGACAAAAGTGGCCAAGCACACGGCACCAGTCCAAGGTTGAACGCCTGGAAGTTCACAGAAGAGTTTCTGGTGCAAGTGAGTTTGTTGGAAAGCCAAAGAAACTGGAGCTCTGGAGGGCAGTGTCCAAACTCAAAAGGAGCAAGGAGTAGAAACACTCAGGAAGACTGGATCTTTTCTTTCCTTTTCTTCCATCCAGGCTACAAGCCACTTGCTTTTTATGACTCACAACTGAGTCTATCTATTAATTTCCTACCATACTCAGACCTGTTTTTTCTAATCTGCTAGACATTTGTTACTTGAATCAAGCTGACATCACAATTAATGGTCACAACACACCCCATCAATTTAAAAAACACCTTAAACAACAGTTAATATAATAGGCAGGGTAAATTTATAAATACATCTAACACAATATAACTGTATCTAAAAACAGTCACTAATATTTGCCGCAGAAACCAGGTAACCAAGCATTGCTGTGTCTCTGGATAATTTTCCTCTGTATCTGAGACTGCTAGACCAGCAGAGCACAAGCTTATAAGAACAGGCAGTATTCTTTTTTTTAACTAGAGGATTTTCTAAAGGTAATAGGGAGTGGTACCATTTATATTCCTTCATTCCTGAATATCTGTTTTGGGATAAAGAGCATCAAATGTTAAATGTTTATTTATGGGCTGGAGATGTGGCTCAGTGAAAGCCCTCTTGCCTTGCATGAACAAGGCCCTGGGTTCAATACCTAGCATCACAAAAGAAATGAAAAAATGATTAAATAAATACTCAGAGCACTTCTCTGTAACATATTGATACTTAGCTGATGTTATAATTCCACATTCAAAGTATCACTCTATTTATCAGCAAATCTAGTGAATTCCAGGGGTAGGAGCCCAGTGTCACATTTCTGTGACCACGAAATGCATTTCTTGGTCAGAAGCAAGGCTCTGTGGAATACCACAATGATGGATGAGACATTGGGTAAGTCCACACATGGTAGTTTTCACAGAAGCACTATGTGCAAAGAATGCAAATGTATACCTGTTATCAATGCCTATTCCACTAATAACAAGGAGCTGCTCTTTCCAAGATGGAAATGATCTGATATAATCAATGTGCCACCAGGTTGAAGACTGATTATGGTAGGGAACAGTATCATATAAAGGCCTCTGTGTTGGTCTGTGCTGCTTCAATCTTATCCATCTAGCAGTGGATCTAGCCAAGTCAGTCTTAGTGAGTGGAGGTACCTGTTGCTGACCATGGGCCTAACCTCCATTCTTGCCATGATGGACACTTGGTTTATGAGCCCACTAGGCAATGACAGGTGCTTAAAGGAAGAGGTTAACTGCCACATGGAAAAGGATAAGTAAGTCCTTTTCTCCAGAGGATTGTTATTCTTATGGACATTTAAGTTTTATACAATATCTCCACCCCCTTCACCCTTACAGAGAGATCTAACCACATACTTCTTCCCTTAATTGTTGGCACCAATTACTCAGTCTTATGCCTTCCAAGTACCTAACCATCTAGAGATATCATCCACTATAGTCCATTAATCAGTACTTGTACTTTATAGATTTGGCCATTTTTCTTGCAAGAGTCATGCAGTCCTGGGTGCACTGCCTATAGCTCTGTCCACTGTAATAATTTCACTTTGAGACCCTTCTTCAGGTATGTCTTAGAGATGGGTGCAGTGTTGAAGCTGTCCCCTCCTGGATGGTGCCTTTATAGAATGCAGAACCATCTATACCCAGGTCCTATCTTTCCTCCCTCTGTCACCAGGGAACAGGGTCCATCTCATTAAGCCACAGATGGAAATTGCTTGACAAAGCAATATGATAGGAGTAAAAACTGTGGAATATAGGCTAACTTATGTATATTACTGGTGCATTCAGGACCTGGTCAAGCCCAATCACATAATCACTTCCATTTGATGATGGACTCTTAACTGTAGGAGACCAAAATCGTAACTCTTTGAATCAGATAACATTGTTCATAATAAATAGATTGGTCACATAGCAACCTACTGTCATATTCTCAAGAGTTCACTTTCATTTAAAGCCTAGTAACAGGCCATGAGCTATTTCTATAAGAGAGAACATTTGCTTCCATATGATGAAGCTGTGTTCAAAATCGGAGTGCCCCTAATGTGATTTGCCTAAGAGGACGTGTCATGCATTCCAACATCTCCCCTATTTCCCAATGGCATTCCAAGTACCACTGGATTTACTGGGTCATAGCACCCAAGTGGAAGCGCAGTTTTCCCATTATCCTGAACATTTTGTAGGGACTTCTCTTTATTCTTTTTTTTT
>NW_004524903.1:1050598-1052235 GCF_000260255.1 Octodon degus
ACTTCTCTTTATTCTAAGCCCCACTTACAACTACCAGATTTTCAAATCACTTAGTAAATGGACTACAGTAACACACTCAATTATAGTACTTCTTGCATCCAAAATCCAAAGATGCCCACTAGGTTTTACACCTATTTCTTGAATGTAGGAGGGCCAGAACACAACAATTTATTCTTGCCTTAATTGATTTATCTGACTTCCCTACCATGAGATTCCTAGAGACTTCACTAAGGTACAGGCAGCATAAATTTTAGTTAGATTTACATGTTAGGAAACAAGTGTGGGAATTGTGGCAAGTACTAAATATCTGCATCCTAATTATGCATTTTGGAATTGGGAAAATGGCTACAAGGTGGACACAAAGACCTACTGGACACACTGTGGGTTAAATCTTGACTAGTTTCATTCATTAGCTACTTAAACTTCTTTTTTTCACTAGATAGTCACAATGAAGTGTATGTCCTGAAATCACTAGTTCACAATTAGCATTAGAATGGGCTCCTCAAGGGTACTCAGCACCACATTTATTCATGGGGTTCTGAGTTTGCCACCTGGTTTAGGTAAGAAGAATATTTTAGAGTCTGTTATTTCTTTGCTATAATTTAAAGTAGAATTTTATTCATTTGCTCCAAAAGTTTTCTGCCCGCATGAATATAATAAAGTATTTCTCTTATTTCACTTCTGAGAACATCATGATTAAGTAGCCAGTGACTTATATTTACATATGTCTGGTGAGTGTTATCATTGCTTTGCCTCAATTATCAATACTGTAAGTGCACCTTCCTTGCCTTTGGTAGTAAAGAAAATCCACCTGGTTCCTGCCCCTCCTGAATCCAACTATACAAACTATGTTTAAGCTTCTCAATTGGCAGTATCGTCCCTCATGTAAGTTATGGCACAGAGAGAAGAGTGGTGGCAGAGTCCTGCAAGGATGCTGTTACTCCCCACCACAAATCTGTTTTTATGAACCTCGTGTTAAGTGCATTTTCTGGTTGCTGCCAGTGTGGGGTAGATTTTGTCTGGAAAATTACCTCCAGAATGTCCATGAATTTGAATCTTTCATATCCTCAACAGTAATCCAAAATGTATCAGGAATTTCCAGTTTAAAGCGGGCCATTATTAGATCCACATTTCTGCTGACACACAAAAAACAAACAAACAAAAAACTATTAGCAGGTTTTTAAACTTCAGTATCTTAAGAAAAATCTACACTTTTCATGAGGAGCCCATAATTTTGAGTAAGTGAAATCTGAAAGGTGCAATAAATTCTGAGAAAGGGGAAGAAACTATTCAAAAGAAAGGAACAGCTTGGATAAGGGAAATGAGGAAAGAAAGAAGAAAAGAAAGGAAGGAAGGTAGGAAAGAAAAAAGGAAGGAAGGAAAGAAGGAAGGAAAAAGTATGCATATATGCACACAGGAGAGCTTGGATGACTCTATTGCTGATTTCTGCTGCTCTATTGAAAGGAGTAGTTAATAATTAATATTTTTCTCTCTCTTTTTTAATATTTTATAATTTTGACCAATTTTGAATGTTTATATGTGATAGTCTTAACAACTAAGTTGAAGATAACAATATTCAGTATAACACTATTGTTGATTTCCTATCATTTGGTTTAGTGGAATTCTGTATCTTTTTT
>NW_004524903.1:1052335-1081278 GCF_000260255.1 Octodon degus
CACATTTAATATTTTTAAATTATTTTTGAATGTATTTAGTATAGGGTCTACAGGGTCTCACTACATAGATCAGACTCGTAATGATCTTCCTGTTTTCAGCCTCCCAAGTGCTGGGATTACAGGCATGCACCACCACTCCCAGTCTCAATCACTATCTTAGTGGACCCCAGAGCAGGACCAGCATGGCACGCTGGGAATAGAACCCCAGCAGTTGTGCTCTGCCTAAGAAGGCGCTTTAGTCTGCTGAGCTATCTGGCCAGCCCCACATTTAGTATTTAAAAATATCTTACCATAACTTTTACCAAAACATCTAAGAATCAGAATGCTCAAAACATTCTTTAGGGTGTAACAGATCTCCTTGTGGTTCGTGCTGCATATTTCACCTCTCGCAGCCTTTGAGATCTGAACCTGGTACAGACCTCTGACAAATCTTAGTGATAGCAATGCGTTCTGAAGAGCATCAGCAGTGTCTTTATTGGGGCTCATTTTAGGAAAGCATATTTCCTTAGTGCTTCCAGAGGAGCATAGAATTAGTTTCCTTAGGTGGAGGCACAGAAGTCCAAGCCACAGGGCATTCCAGGGCTTCTCTTACTGAGGAGGGAAATTATCAACCTCTGGAAAATTATTCTAAACAGAATTATGAGCTTAATGCCCTCAGCTTTGTCTGGTTCTTCTCAAACACCTCCATCACAGATTACTCTTCTTTCTAAGCTGTGCCCTCAGGTTAACTACAGATACCCTCTGAGGCTGACTATTCAAATTGTACTATAATTACTCCTATTTCATTATGAGAGAATGTGTTTGGCTTTTCACAGCTTCAATTAAACCCTAGAAAAGAAGATTGTCATTCAGCACATACTTAGAAGAATTTAGATTTCTTTATGCATATCTAAAGTTGGAAATTGATAGCTTCCTCCTTACTTAGCTGTGTTATTGTGTTCAAAGATGCTAAGGGCAACCAGTCAACATCATATTTCTTATTTTTTCAAAATTGATCAAAATATGGTGTGCAAAATCAAAAAATTATTTGCATATAACAAATGAAAGTTGGGGTAATTAATGGATCTGTTTTGTGAATTACTTCCAACACTATACAAGTTGAGCTGCAAGTACACTTTTTTTTCATTTATGTATTAGGTACAGGGTCTCACTACACAGCTTGGACTCATAGTGATTGTCCTGTTTTCAGCCTCCCCAGTGCTGGTATCACAAGTGTGCACCAGCATTCCCAGACTCAATTGCTGGTTCAGCATGCCCCAGGGACATGGCCAGCTCAGCTTACAGGATCAGGGATCAAACACTGGCCCCAGTACTTGCCAAAGCAGGTGCTTAGTCAGCTGAGCTATCTCGTCCAACCTTTGTGAGTACACTTTGTATTATCAGAAGGAAGAGTAATAGCAACTTCAAGTCATATCACATTAGACGGCTAATTTCAGGAACCATAAAACCAATTAGAGAAATTCATTCTTACACCTATTTCCCTAGAACGACTCTCAGTATCAAATTCTGCGTTAGCTTTATATAGAGGAAGAAAATATATGAATAATTATGCAAGAGAATTTATCAGATAGGCTTACCAGATGTGAAATGGTAGAGCTGAAATCTGTATGCTGGAAAGACAGCTGATCTGGTAGCTTCTCAGCTTTAAAATATGAAAAGAGGAAGAATGACAGAGATCACCAAGACAGCTACAGTGATAACTGACCAGCTCACTGGAGCAGTGGTGTGAGTGTATACATCGCTAGCCTGCAGAAACTGAAGATGTAAGTAGCCAAGGCCTAATGACCTCTTCCAAATGAACACACTTCCTTCTTCTTCAATTCAAATATGCTACAGGCCTATTGGTACTAGTCAAAACTGTGGTGGGTCTTCCCTCCTCATCTCCAGGTATAGGATGAACTGTGCTTTCTGAATATACTAGTCACTTCTCACTCAATTCAACTTGACATATAAAAATTAAAAGGTCAAAGCTTGGGAGGCTGAAAACAGAAGGATCATTATGAGTCTTATCTGTGTAGTGAGACTTACTAGACCCTGTACTAAATACATAAAAAATAAACTCGTCAATGTAAATGACTTCAAATCACCAATCAAAAGAAGCAGACTGGAAGACTGCATCAATAAACAAAATCCAACAATATACTGTATACAGGAAATACAGTTAACTTAAAAGAAAATTCATAGCATGAAAGTCAAAGAATAGAAAATAATACTCCATGTGACAGGAAACCAGAGAAAAGCAAGGCTAGTTATTCTGGTAGGAGACAAAGTGAACTTCATACCAAGAGTTATTAAAAGACATAAAAGATATCATGACATAGTTATTAGGAGACAACTGCAAGAGGAAGAGATAACAATCATAAATATATATGAACCATATGTAAGAGTACCCAATTACACAAGACAAATTTTAACAGACATAAAAAATCAGATAAGCAATAACACAATTGCACTCAGGGACTTTGCTACCCATGAACACAAAAGTTATATTAAATAGGCAAAAAATCAGCAGACAAAAAAGGTCATAATGGAATTAAACCACACTTTTGAAGCAATGGACTTAATAGAGCTTTACAGAGTATTCTACTCAACAATGGCAGAATACACATTCTTCTCAGCTACACATGGGAAGTTCTCCAAAATAGACCATACACTTGCATGTAGAATATGTTTAAGTAAATTCAAAGGAAGTCGAATTATCCCATTCATATTTTGGACCACAGTGCAATATAGGTAGAAATTATTGACAAAGAAAATGGAAATGGAAAAAATCCCTAAACACATTAGAATTAGTAATGAATCATTAATAGGTATGCTCTACCTAAGCATGTGCTTTAGTCCACTGAGCTCCCTGGCTGGCCCTTTTCATAATTTGTTCTGTTTATTTTACTCTGTTGGTGATTTCTTTTGAAGTGCAGAAACTTTTTTAAAATTGAGATCTTAGGTCTTGATTTTTGAATTATTTCCTGTGCAGTTTTGTTTTTGTGCATGAACTCTCTAACCACTTCTATGATTTTAAGATTTCTACCTACTTTCTCATCTAGAAAATTTAGTGGTTCAGTTTTAATATTTCAATCTTTGATTCACTTTGACTGCAGTTTTGTGCAAGATGATAAACATGGGTCTAATTTTAGATGTTAACATATAAAAAGCAAGTTTTTATAGCACCATTTATTAAAGAGGCTATCTTTCTTCCAGTAAACATGTTTGGCCCCTTTCTTGAAGATAATGTAGCTGAGTGTGTTTGTAGTTGTTCTCCCATCTTTGAATCTATTCCATTGGTCCTTAGGTTTATTTTTTGCCAGTACCATGCTGATTTTATTGCAGTAACTTTGTAGTATAATTTCAAGTCATGACTTGTGATTCCTCCTGCCTTTCCATTGTTGCCCAGGATAGCTTTTGACATAAATTAGTTCTATTCTATTTCCAGTTGAATTTTAAAAATATTTTTTCTATCTCTGTGAGGTATCTTAATGGTGTTTTAATCAGGATTGCATTAAATCTGTATATCAATTTTGGTAGTATAAATATTTTGACAATATTGATTTTTCCTATCCATGGACAAAGAATATCTTTCATTTTTCTGAAATCTTCAGCATGTGTTTTTCAGAGTACTATTATTTTCAGTGTATAGATCTTTTACATACATTGTAAGATTGATTACTAATTATTTAATTTCTTTTGGATGTCATTGTGAAAGGCATGGTTGTCCTAATTTCTCTCCCAGTGTCATAGTTGTTTGTATATACAAATGCTATTGATTTTTCAGTGTTGAATTTATATTCTGCTATACTGATAAAACTGTTTATTAAATCTACAAATATCTTTGTGGAGCTTTTGGGATCTTCTA
Source organism: Octodon degus (assembly GCF_000260255.1). Classification (NCBI taxonomy): domain Eukaryota; kingdom Metazoa; phylum Chordata; class Mammalia; order Rodentia; family Octodontidae; genus Octodon; species Octodon degus. The sequence goes on from NW_004524903.1 coordinate 1,056,186, forward strand.
TGTAGAATATCATGTCATTTGCAAATAATAATTTCACTTCTTTTCCAGTCATTATTCAATTTATTTCTGTCTTGTATAATTGCTCTGGTTAATGTTTCTAGAGCTATATTGAATAGGCGTCACGACAGTGACAAGCCTTGTCTTGTTCCTGATTTTAAAATGAAGGCTTTCAGCTTTAGTCCATTTACTATGAAGTTGACTGTAGGTTTGTTTCAGGTGGCTTTCATCAGGTTGACATAAATACCATCTATTCCAATTTTTTTACTTTTTTTTCAGGAATGAGTGTTGGACTTTGTGAAAAACGTTTTCTGCATCTATTGAGATGATCATGCAATTTTTGCCTATGGCTTTATTGATGCAGCATGTCACATCTATGGATTTGTGCATATTGAACCATCCTTGCATTCCTGGGATGAATCCCACTTGGTCATGATGTACAGTATTCTTGATGATTTGTTGCATTCTATTTGCTGATATTTTATTGAGAAATTTTTGCATGTATGTTCATTAGGGAGATAGACTTGTAATTCTGTTTTTTGGTTGGGTCTTTCCCTGGTTTTATCAGAATAATACTTGCCTCCAGGAATGAGTTTGGGAGAAATGTTTTCCTTTCAATTTCATTGAAGAGTTTGAGAAGAGTCGATATTAAATCTTCTCTAAATTTCTTTTAGAAATCAGCTGTGAATTCTTGAGAACATGGCCTTTTTGTTGGAAGGTGTTTGATTGCATTTTCAATTTCATTCACTAATATTGGGTTATTCAGAGTTTTTCTATGTTATAAATTCAGTTTTGATGATTGAATATATTGCTAGACATCTGTTCATGTTATCTGAGCTTTCCATCCTATGAGATTAAGGATTCTGAAATTTATGATCTTCTGAATTGCTATAGGGTCTGTAGTGATTTCAACCTTTTCATTCTTTATTACATGAATATGAAAGTTTTATTTCATTTTCTGTTAAGATTGTGCGGGGTTTCTCCATTTTATTTATTTTTTTTCAAAGAATCAACTCTTCAATTCATTATTTCTCCATATGTTTTCTTCATCTCCATTTTATTTGTTTCTACTGTGATCTTTATAATTTCCTGCCTTCTTGGGGCTTTAGTCTTTACTAGCTTTTGTTTTTCTAGGAGCTTGAGTTCAGTATAAAACTATTTTGGTTCATGCTGTTTTTCTAAATATCGCTACTCAAAAAGCTTTCTTGCATACCACCCACTCAGGTATATTGTATCCGCAATTTCATTTGATTTTAAATGTTGTTTAATTTTTTCTTTAATTTCGTCTGTTACCTATTAATGATTCATTACTAATTCTAATGTGTTTAGGGATTTTTCCATTTCCATTTTCTTTGTCAATAATTTCTACCTATATTGCACTGTGGTCCAAAATATGAATGGGATAATTCGACTTCCTTTGAATTCACTTAAACATATTCTACATGCAAGTGTATGGTCTATTTTGGAGAACTTCCCATGTGTAGCTGAGAAGAATGTATATTCTGCCATTGTTGAGTAGAATACTCTGTAAAGCTCTATTAAGTCCATTGCTTCAAAAGTGTGGTTTAATTCCATTATGACCTTTTTTGTCTGCTGATTTTTTGCCTATTTAATATAACTTTTGTGTTCATGGGTAGCAAAGTCCCTGAGTGCAATTGTGTTATTGCTTATCTGATTTTTTATGTCTGTTAAAATTTGTCTTGTGTAATTGGGTACTCTTACATATGGTTCATATATATTTATGATTGTTATCTCTTCCTCTTGCAGTTGTCTCCTAATAACTATGTCATGATATCTTTTATGTCTTTTAATAACTCTTGGTATGAAGTTCACTTTGTCTCCTACCAGAATAACTAGCCTTGCTTTTCTCTGGTTTCCTGTCACATGGAGTATTATTTTCTATTCTTTGACTTTCATGCTATGAATTTTCTTTTAAGTTAACTGCATTTCCTGTATACAGTATATTGTTGGATTTTGTTTATTGATGCAGTCTTCTAGTCTGCTTCTTTTGATTGGTGAATTGAGGTCATTTACATCGATGTTTATAGCTGATATATATAGGATAATCATTGTCATGTCAGTTTCCTACTTCAAGTTCCCTAAGTTTTCTCTGTTTAACTGTTTGCATTGCTTGGGCATTCTTTTGTATTCTTGTTCTTCAAGTTGTGGTCATTTTTGTCTCCTTCTAGAATATGAGTCAGTACTCATTACAGGTTGGTTTGATGATCATGAACTTCTTCAATTGTTTGTCATGGATATATTTTCTCTCCAATAAATGTGATAGATAGGAGCTGAGGAGATGGCTCAGTAGAATAAGTATTTCCGTGGCAAGCGCAAGTGTCTGAGTTCAGTCCCTGGTTCTGCCAATAAATAAATAAATGAATGATTGAATGAATTAATTAATTAATTTGATAGATAGTTTTACAGGTTACATCAGTCTGGTTCGAGGTTTTTTTATTTTAGAACCTGAAATATTGCACTTATGCTCTTCTTGACTTGATGTTTTCTGTTGAGAAATCTGCTATGATTCTAATTGCCTCACCATTATCTTTGATCTGGTTTTATTTTCTAATAGCTTTTAAGACTGTTCTTTTGCCAAGTTTCTGAGATCTTGATTATCATGTGTCTGGGTGTAGATTTATTTTGACTGTGACTATTTGGAGTTCTAGATATCTCACTTAACTGTGCATCTGATTTTTTCCCCATGCTTGGGAAATTTCTGCTACTACTCCTTTTTTCTGTTTACTATGGATTAAAGTCAGGACCTTATGTTTCCCAGGCAGATGCTTATTCCACTGAGCTATCTCTGCAGCCTTCTGCTACTACTTATTCAAATAGTCTTTTCTTATATTATTTTTTTCTTCTTTTTTGCCATAATTTTATTGATAAACAAATAGCAATGAGACAGTTTCAAATCAAATCGGTAGGATGGTTTCAATAATTAACACACTGCATACATTCTTCTTAGTGGTTAATTGCTGTACAAGATGTGGACTTGATATCCTATTTTAAAATTCCATTAGAACAAATAATTCTATTCATTAAGACAATGTAACTATATATCTATCTTAACTACTTTGAATACACAGATACAAAATGGACATTCATCTGTATACCCTTTTTTTTGCTAAGTTCCATTATTTGAATATTATAGGTGTGTAAACTCCGCAAAGTATTCTAAAAGCATCCAGTAGCCCATAATAGTATTGGGTCTTCCACTTAACTGGCAATGTCAGAAATTGTTGACCAGAGTCCCCTACAGCTCAACATAACAGCATCGCTTTATTTCTTATATTTCGTTTTTATACTTTTCTTCTGGATGGTTAAGAAGGTAAAGCAAGACCTATGCAACAAGAGTTGTAGCTTTTGGGTCTGATAAGGTCAGTGAAATCCCCTCAGGATTTATCCTGAGATCCTGTACCTCAGATTGTAGAACCTTTGTTAGTGTCAGCCATGTGGATGAGTCACGGCCATTGCTTGGCCAATGTGCTCTCTGTGAAAGCCTGAGAGAATGTTTTCACTCCATGTGACTCTCCTTAGGCACACTCTACATCATCATTCACTTTCCTCTTTGGCCCCATAATCTCCTTGATCAGAAAATTTGGGACACTACTGAGTTATATGACGTTACAGTACAAGTTCTCAAATGTCCTGAGTCTTAATTGACCTTATATTATTTTTTGTTGTTTTTCAGAACTAGGGATTGAACTCAGGCCCTTGCACTTGCCAGGGAAGCACTTATTCCACTGAGCCATCTCCCCAGACTCTTACATTATTTGTACTGACGACTGCTATTTCATTGATGCATATTAGCATTATATTGTTTTCTTTGCTTCATCTTATACCTGTTGCATTGTTATTTCCTTGTTTCTTGTTATTTTTAAGAGATCTTTCTGTTTGCATTTATTAGCTGCAATGTTCTGCTCAAGGTCTTAAATTCTATGTTCAGCTTCATTCAAGTGGTTTACCCAGTTTTCTATAGAATTCTTAATTTCTTAGATATCTTTTTGAATCTGTTTCATGCATTCTAAATCTTCCTGTGTTGCTCATTCAATGTTTCCATTATTTTTCCTATTTCTTTCTATTTTTTATCTGTCCCTTTTTTAGATGTGTTAAATAATTCTTTCATGATTTATTTTTACCTGAGAGATTATTCCTGATTTTATTTTTTCTATAAAATGATAGATATCTCTTTACTAAAGTTCCTATCATTTCAGAAATTTCATGTTTTTCTATGTCTTTGTCTCCTCCATTTGTTCTCTGTGGCCTGCAGTTCTGAGATTGCCTTTTGCTCTTTTGTTTAAAAGTTTTTGAAGCTTCCAGTGTTCACCCTGACTCAGCAGCACTGGTAGAGGTGAGCGGTGTGTGGGACCAAGCTTTGAAGGACAGTGGGAGGGCAGAGTAGGCTCACAAACTTCTGCTGTGTGGGGTTCAGCTTGGCTTCCACTTGGGTGTGATGGTAGAGCTACAGCTCAAGAAGGATCCAATAATGATGTAGGCAGGCCGAAGTTCTGCAAGATCTCTTAGTGGTGTGTGTGAGGGGAGCAGGGTAGGACTCAACAAGGGTCCCACTACTGTTGGGAGAGGCAGCCGCAACTCAGCTGTGCTCTGGCAATGGTGGGAAGAGGGCCGAGTCACAGCTTACCGAGTCCCTATACCTGGCCTCATACTCATATTTGCTCTTGTCCATTTTCTCATTGAATCATTTTTTTTCTGAAGTCTTTTTTTAAATGTTCTTTGTATATCAGTCTCAGTCTGTAGACAATCTCTTGACTGTACTGGTCATATCTCATAAAAATGTTTTATTTGATGTAGTCTCAGTCTTAGAATCTTGCTATTATTTCCTATACTGTGAATGTACTATAACATGTTTTGTTTTCTGATCTTACCAGGCAGTTTCAAAGTTTGTGGTCTCATGCCTAGGTCTTTGATCTATTCTGAATTTATTCTTTTAAAGATAAATTTAAACAATGATATCAATAGATGCAAAAAGGAAAAAATCTTTGCTTTAACCCCTTCATGACAAAAACTGTATTAAAAATCGGTTTGGAAAGACTTCAGGTCTGAGGAAAAGCTGAAAGTATGCCCTGCAAAATAAGAAATTCAATAAGTTAATTGTTCACCAAATTTCTTCACTACATTGCTCAAAACTTTAGTGAGAGGGAGGTATCTGAGTAAGACAGCAAGAAATCAAATTTATTTTCAGATGATAAGCTATATTGGATAGAGGATCAAAAGAATTTCAGCAAAAGACTGAGCCATTACACAAATTAACAGTATGTCATGGTACAAAATTAACTCAGAGGAACTCAACAGCATCTCTCTTCACCAATAATGAACCCACTGAGAAAGGAATTACACAAACAAGAGTGTTTCTAGTAACTTCAAAAGAATTTAAATGTCTAGAAATCAATCTAACCAAGAAGATGAAAGAAAACTACAGTACACTAAGAAAGAATGTCATGAAAAGACATCTATTCCTGAGTAGGCAGAAGTGATATTTATGATGTCTTCATTTACATAGAATATCTTATTTGCAATCTTTACAACAACTTTGTAAGTTCAATTTTCCCCTTAATGCATATTTCAGAATACAAATTAAACATACAATCTTAAATTAAAAGTGTTAGTTTTTGCAAAAAAATTATAATCTAGAATATAATAGGAATTTACAAAGAAATTTATATTGTCCTTACCTGAACGAAAGGCCCAGAATAAATGGCAAATTACACTTCATTGTTTCTCATATAAAAATTCATAAAAGTACAAAACTAAGTACCCTCACTTATTTTCAACAAGTATTAGGGTATTTATTCTTTCAATTTACATATATTACAATGAATCAAAACATAATTCTCATTTCTTAAAAATATTTTGTTTGCATAAAGAAGTTGGAAAACAGGTGGATGCTTTGGAGGCATTAAAATAGGTTTGTTTATTTTATACCTTTGAGCATAAGGATATGCCCCTCTTAATTTTAAGGATAAAACAGAATCTTTACTTGATAAAAGCTATAAATTTTACTAAATATTATACTTGTAATTTTTGTTTAGCTGGATTTTAATTTAACATATTCATTAGATATGACATAAACTGGTTTTAAAGGACAAAGAATGTATTATATCCAGAATAGGTTGCATATATATTATATTTATAAAGAAATGCATGCAGAGGACCAGCAAGATCGCTCAGCAGATTAAGCACCTGATTTGGCAAACACACGGACCAGGGTTGAATACCCAGTCCTTCATGCTGCGCTGGCCCCGCCCCAGGGGCACGCTGAGCCTGTGACAGAGTATGGGCATGGTGGTGCATGTCTGTAATCCCAGCACTGGGGAGGCTGAAAACAGGAAGATCCCTAGGAGTCCAAGCTGCCTAGTAAGCCCCTGTACCAAATACATAAATGGAAAAAAAAAAAAAAAGAAAAAGAAATGCATGCAGAAATTGAGTCCTGAAATCAATATTACAGGAAATTGTAAATTAATGCATCAGGTTCAGAATGTGAAATTTCTGTAAGTAATTACTGTTTCTCTGGGCTGGTGAGATGGCTCAGTGGTCTAAAACACCTACTTAGAACAAGCTTAGCAAAGCACAGGGACCACAGTTCAATCCCCCAGCACCACATGCCAGCCAGCCCCGCCCCCTGGTGAGCTAAGCTGGCCACACACACACACACACACACACACACACAAATAAATAAAATTAAAAAAAATTACTGTTTCTCTTGGTTGAAGTCATAGAAATTAAAATATTAAGTCTTTGATGAAGAATTATTTTTCCCTTCTAAGGTATAATTTTATTAAAATCTTTACTCAATGAATACCAAAATTATTAGAGATTATCTGCTATTAGAATATAGCTTAGAAGTTTTTCCTCATTAAGTTTACTTATAGGTTAGATCAAGGTATGGCAAATAAGTGGTTATTGAATCTGGTGTTTAGCAGTCATTTCAAAATCAATTCTGCATGTATCAAGTCAAAATTTTCTCTTTATTTCATACATGATACCCTCATGTTTGCATAATCTACGGTGTTAACCCTAACAACTTAGTCATGTAATAATTTAATATACTTATAATGCCAGACAATGAAATAATTGTTTTTTGACTGGCAGAACGTGGCTATTAGACACATGCATTTTCAGATGTTGCTTTTACGTTGTCACTAAGGAATTTCTGAAAGAACTTCACAATGCAATTGTAGATTTTGATGGTGCCAGTAGCATTGGTAGCAATCTTTAAAAGAAATTTCATTAAAACTAGTTTCACTGACTTTATCTAAACAGAATGAAGTTCCAGTCAGTAGTCTCTCTAGTCCAAGTAAAATAACACCACCAAAATTCAGTTTAATATTTTGGGGAGAAAAACACATATTGTTCTTATTGCTATACTTGAATAATATGTGATTCAGGAAATAAAATTCTAAAATAAACTCCTTATTACCCTTCATAAAATAGAATTTTAAATATAACTCCTTTTAACTTTTTTTGTTTTTATCTAAAACCCATGCTTTAAATACAATGACTTTGGAACTTCAATTGTGTTACACATGATGTATCAATTTTTATTACTTTATTTTCCAAGTACAAAATAAAGCACAGTAAAATTGAAAAATCATTTACATTTGCATAATCTGATTTCTTAAACAGAGATATAATTCTTCAGTTTGAAATAATAGGAAAATAACTGTGCTCTGAGTGAGGAACTGCTCCATTTTTCCTGGGTCATGTGAGGAAATTATGATACTTCCCTACATTTCTTCATTTTGTTGTCTGACAGTTTGTCCTGTGCTAAAACTCACATTTATCACTTTAAGTCAAAAACATATCGGGGGCTGGAGAGATGGCTCAGTGGTCTAAAGCACCTACTTAGAACAAGCTTAGCAAAGCATCGGGGACCGCGGTTCAATCCCCCAGCACCACATGCCAGCCAGCCTCGCCCCCTGGTGGGCTGAGCTGGCCACACACACACACACACCACACACACACACACACTCTCTCTCTCTCTCTCTCTCAAATAAATAAATAAAAATAAATAAATAAATAAAAAACATATTTAACTTTTTTTTGCAAGAAAATTTCTATATGGTCAAATGTGTTGGTGTGCTAGTAAAAATTTCAATTAGCTACAATTCATTTCTACTTTTTAAGAGGTGTGCTTCAAAATTTCTAAAACTGTGATAACTGTTAAAACAACCTTTTCAATATTTAATGTAATTGAATTAGCATTTTATTTGCACAAAATTATTATATTTGTTAATCATAAAATTTTTTACTTATTAAAATTTCCTTCAAAATATGAAGTTATATGTGACATAAGAGGTTAAATGGAGGCCAAAAATTCATGTTTGCTCTTTAAATACTTCCTCTTAAATATTTGTATGAATCCTCTTTTAATAGACTAGACATAAAAGTTGGATGCCAAAGTAAAATTACCTATTGGGGTAAAACTTAAATGAAAGTAGAGACCTATGTATGAAACATAACTCTTCATTTTGAATTCAAGAATCTGAATCCATTATGCAGTTGCCCATATACAAAGTCTTAAAATTGTCTTGTTGTACTAGCTTATCTTTGTTATTATCTCATATAACCTTTTGGGGGGCTGTTTTGAGCAAATTGAGTAGGTGATGGAAGGTGTCTGTGACAGTTATTCAAATTTTTGGTCAAATTAAACTGTAAATGTAGAACATTAATGCATTTACATCCCAAATACTTTCTGTCATTCTCCCTGTTGGCTTAAATTTTCAACAAGGCTAACAGCATTGATTACTCATTAACTTGGTCAGTAATGTTTTTGTCATTGATTTTTTTTTTAGTACCCCACATTAATCTATATAGGAAATGACCTTATCAAACCTGGTTACTTTATTTTTAGGCATGCCAACCCTCAATTGGTTTAATTCCTGTACTTTACAATCAAAGAATGTCTGTTTTATTAACTGAAAACAAATTTACATGTTACTTTTAATAAAGTGCAGCAAGTTGGTTTACGTAGTACAGATCTGTCATTTTCTGTGTGTTGACATTATGTAAGCATTGGATACATGGAAATCATTCACCTAACATCCTGTGTTGCACTTCTTAATGCTGTTTTCCTTCTCTAGTAGAGTGGTATTCAAAACCAGGATAAAGTTCCAGAAGGAGTAAACTGCCAAAAAGCACAGATAGCCAGCCATATAACCTTGGAGATCTTAGTTTTTTTTTATCTCTTTTCCTTGAGAATAAAGTAGAATTAATAATAAAAAAACACACATTGGTGGGCTATTTTAAGTTTCTAGTGCATGAATGCAGCCAAATAAATATCTTGGAATACTTATGCAGAAAATGAATAAAAAATATGTTTCTTACTGTTATGCTTTACATTTTAAGGTGGAAATACAGATTTTTCTCAAGACTGAGCAACTATAACAAAAATATTCCCAGTAGCATCTTGGCAATAACGCATGAAATGTATATTTTATAGTTACTATTAAGCAGTGCACTCATGACTATTTTTATCCTTTAATATGGCTTTTAGCAGAGGAATTTTATAGGAGGACTTGCTTCCCCAACAAAACCCTTCACACATGTACTGTACCTTAGACAAGATGGTAATTTTCCTTTGTTCTTTTAAAATATTTACATTTTACTTTTGTCACTGATTTGGGAAATATTTAGTATTTGTTAAACTCAAACCAATATGTAACCCACATGGATAAATTCACAATTAATGATTAAGCATGTTTTGCTCTTTAATTCTTACACATTGTCAGTTTGAGTATTTGGTTTTAATCTACTAATTTCAGCAATTTTTAGATTCTGAACATTTTAGCATGCTTCCCCTGATATTTCAGATAACTATAGCATAGCTATCAATCTATGCTCTTTATGAAAATTTATTTATTTATTTTTTATTAAATATTTGACTCACCTTGTCAGATACTAAAGTTACATTTCTTGTTATATAGGTCTTGCTTTATCTTGGTCTTAACCATCCAGCAGAAAAGTACAAAAATGAGGTATAAAAAGTACAACCATATTTAATATACTGTGCTGTAAAAGTCTCAAGTCAACAGCTTCTGACATTGCCAGGCCTATGAATAACCCACTACTATTAAGGACTACTGGACTACATTGGATTATTTTGCTGAATTCATGCATCTTTTCATTTCTCCTAAAGTAATTACTTTGGTTCACTTCAGATATTCTAAATAGAGGTATTCTCTAAAGATATAGTAATTTCTTTTAGAAAGTGTTACTTATCATTGTACATCCAGTCACTTTAATATTCAATGTGAAGTTATATTGGTATTTTAAGCACAGAAGGTTGAGGTAATCATACCACTGAGTTTATAAAACTTGTTACTAACCTCTTTGAGTCTGTTCTATGGAATCTTGTGCATAACTATGCCTTTGCACACTTTTAACCCTATGTACTGTGCACTATTCCACTGTTCCACTGATAGGGAATTAGGAATTATGAATTTATCTATATGTTATTTTAATGTGTTTATAATTTTATGTCTGTGTAATCAATGTTTTATGAAATGCTGCTTATGTTAATGCATGCAGCATCACAGACAATGAGTTGATGTTTCAGAAAGGAGCACTGGGTAATTCAGTCTGAAAACTAAACCGAAGTAAGGACTAATTATTATCTGTTGGATTTAGCAACTTATGAATGACCTTTGTTTACACTTGTAGACAAGTAGGAGTTGCAGGGCTATATTAGTTAATGAATACGTGATGACAAGCAAGGAGCAGGTGTTAAATACCACATTAGGTTACCCTACAGGTTGGAGGCACTTACAAAGTTCTGCTAACAGGTAAGTTATTTATTTTTGTGACAAACATGCACTAAGGTAATGTTAATATAAAAATTAGAATGTAAGTAAAATAAAAACAAAAGTAAAAACTTGTAATGAGATTAGTATGTGACTCAGAAGAACATGTTAAGCAACTATGAAATTTATTTGTGACATAAATAAAAAATCGATTTTTAAAAATATCAAAGATGTGAAGAAATAGGGGATTATATGTATTGTCCATGAGAATCCTGAGATCACCCAGAATTTTGGCAGTATTAAGTAGGAGAACCATTTGCAAAAAAGAAAATGTTAAATAAATAAGAAGAAATAATTTAGAGGGTAGTATACTATATTTTTTCTTAAAAAGATACAGTACTTGGTGAAAGAAGCTTAACAATGGTGATAGTATAGAATAATGAAGAAATGGCCTGGTAACCTGATGAGTTTGTGTCTAACGTATTAGATAATATTTAGATATCACAATGTGACAGAGTTGTCCCAGCAAACTGTTGTGTTTGCTCTGCTGATCTTAGATATAATTCACACTATGTGGTAAAAGAGGAATTAAGATGTGGTCTTTATGTGTACCAAGTCCTCACAAGGACTGTAAATATTTTACACTATAAACACCTATTTTAAAAAGGAAAAGGATCAAGAACCGAGAGGAGTAAGGAAAGGAAGGGGATGAAAATTGTGTCAAGATGTGTCAATTACGTGTACCCTTTCCCCACCAGTTATGTAACATTAGGTACAACAATAGTGAACTAATAAATAGGCCAGTGAAAGAAGGTTGACCAAAAATAATATGACATGAGACAGATTCGGAGACTTATTTATGTTATTATGATTTTTAGCATAATAAGAACATACTCAAAATCTCTTACATTCACAGAAGAGGAAAAAAGATGAACATAGGCATAATTCATTTCATATATTATTCATTTGAATCAGTTAATAGAAACTGATAAATATGAGAACCTAAAAGAATAATTTAAAATTAAAAGGTACAATAGATACTGAGAAAGGGAAAGAAATTCTTCAATGAGAAGGAAAAAGGGGGATGAGGAAAAGGGCAAATAAAAGAAAGGAAAAAAGTATTTTTAGGTATATATTCTGAGCAGTTTGGATAATTTTATGTTGGATATCTGCTGGTCTTTAGAAAGGAACAGTTAATGTTTTAAATCTTATTTTACTTTGATTTTTTCTCCCTCTTTTGAATTTCTTATAACTTCTCTGTTATTGTTATTGTTATTGTTATTGTTTTGTTTTGTTTTCTTTAAATAAATCTTACACATTTATATCTGGTAATCTGAACAACCAATTTGATGATAGCATCATGTGATACAGTAGCTATTGTTGAATTCCCATTAGTATGTTTAGTGAAATCTTTTATCATTTGTAATGCTTTTTTTCTATCACTATTTTATATTCTTTAAAAATAAAAAAATTAAAAAAATATGGAACATTTTTGATTATTAAAATGTATTGAACATATTATAAAATAACATATTAAATTCAACAACATATTAAAATTTATTGTTATGAAAAATACATTTTCCAGAACTTTGAAAACTGTGAAGATTAATTAAAATTATCAACTCTATTTTTGCATATACTACTTCAGCAGTACAGTATGAAAACTGCTTCCTGTTCCCACTATATATTAACAAGTTATTTGATTACATTCAATATGCATTGATCAGAAACTAGGAGAAAGCTACAATTAGAAAAATTTCTCCAAATTGTAAAGAGCATTAATAATAAAATAAGTCAATATAATGTACAATGCAGTGTAATATACTCCATTCTACATTTTACCTCATGACCATTGCTTGTGTTGGTCTTTCTCCCTAACCTGCAGGCTTTCTTTTTAATATAATGTAGTGCTTCAGCTTCCAGAGAATTAAGTCAGGCACTCTTACCTATTCTGTTCCTTTTTTCTTACCCATTCTTAATGAAACACATTCAAAAATTCTCAGGAAGCAAGGCTAACCAGGAACATTGTTGTATCACGTTATGATTGTGACAGTGACAGCTGACAGTGGTAGTGGCAGCATTTGCCTGAATTGACATTTTCTATGATGCATTATTGATTGAGACTGTGCTAGACAGAATCTCAATATTTCAATCTACTTTTTTCTCAGTTTATCATAGTTTGAACTATCATTTCTACTAAATATGTTAATTATACACCTTCCTCCTGTAAGTGTTGTTGATAACAAGATATATTATTGTAAGATCTAGCACACGATTTAGAATTAGCTTAATAAACTTTTGCATAGCAAATTACAAATTAATTTTTTTAATACACTGACTTTTCAGCCATGGTAGAAGCCCTATAATGTGTCCTATCAAAATCAAAACTACAAGGCATCAATGTGCTCACTATTATGAACTGATCTAGCACTCAATCTCCTAAGACAAGTCATACTATTTTTGGAGTCCAGGAAGGTCAAAACTCTTGAGCTGAGACTCTCAGAGAGTAGAGACAAAATCTTTTCTGCAGAGCCCATATTTATTGGGTTTTCAAATAAAGGAAGGGGATACTGAGGCAAGTGCAAAAAGTGAGCAGGACTTTAAAAGATACTTCAAAGACTTCTCCAGAGAGCAAATTTTGCTGAATAAGAGAACTATCTTATTTCTAAATTGATTTTTATAGCAGGAGCCAAATGTCCACAGCTGTAGTCCTTATCTTGTGACCTGGAGCCAGAGCCAGGTGTGCTCAGCTGCAGGGTTATCTTGCCCTTTGAGGTGTCGCAGCACCTCAGACCAATGGTAGGAGAGGTTCACTTGCTGTGTACCTGTGGCTGCCCTGCAACAAGTCACCTAGGCCTGGGACAGACCCCTGAGTAAATACATGAACCCACTTGGTTATTTTAAAATTTTGCTCAGAGCCACTTCAGTGACTTGTTCAGTTCTTCATCTGATTTTAATGATATTCACGTTTTACAACCAAAGTCTACATTTCTACAAACTGTATTTAATGTTTACCCATTTGTGGGATGGTTGAATCTTTTAAGTCTCCTTTGCTACATTATCCATGATATTTTTCTTTAACTTTTTTATAGAAATAATGTCACTTTGACTTGAAAACTCTCCAAGACTCTCATGTCAATACTCAATTAATAATTTAATTTATTTCTCTAGTCTCTGTGTTTCATGTCAAGTAATTATTTAATCTATGCATTTTATTCAATTTAAGAGATCAACTAATACAGTAATACTACAGTTCATGAAAGCTTTTATTTGTAATTTGATTCACAACAAAAAGTTTCAGAAAATGTTTTAATCCATTAGCAAACACAACCATGGCTATCTTTTCCACAAAAAACAAAAATTGTAAAACAAGGTAAGTTTGAAAACCATGGTACCTCTGTGTGTTTTATAAATTCTTAGATATAAATACATATCTATCTGTATAAATACATCCCATGATATAAAGTCATATATGTATTTACATATTTATAGGCATAGGCTCATAAATATGTTAATAACTACATATGAAGGTATATAGCCACAGGTACTCTTTTTTCTTCTCTGTCAAGATTGCTGGCAAACTTCTAGCAAGTACCACACCTTGTCTAGTTGTCAGTTCTGATAATGTTATCAATTGATACTGCTTATTGCCTAGGTACATTAATTCATATTCTTTCATTTTTTTTCTTAAAATAAGTACACGAATATTAGCTTTCTTTGATCTGATATTTTATGTCTCAGAATAGATTTTACAGGAAGAATAGGCTGAATAATCAAATTTTATTTGTTGAAAAACACTGACTTAGTTATGACTCTCCAAATTTGTTTGCTTTTAAAATTGTTTCTTGGGCTGGCCTGATAGCTCAGGGGACTAAATCATCTGCTTAAGGCAGACGAAGTGGCTGGGGTTCAATCCCTGGCCTGTCTTGCCAGCCCCACCCCTGGGGCCCGCTGAGATGGTGATTGAGACTGGGTGTGGTGGTGCCCACCTGTAATCCCAGGGTTTGGGAGCCTGTAAACAGGATGATCACTACAAGTCTGATCCGTGTAGTGAGACCATGTAGACCCCGTAGCCTGTCCTAAACACAGAAAAAAAATGTTTATTAGTTTATGAATTCACAATTGCAGAAACATATTTGAAGTGTTTAAATATACTTTAGATATACTCCATACTGAATCAGAATTGATAGCAATTAGTTTTTATGTTCTCTGAGCTCATGTGATATGACCCTTTCTATCTGTCATATTGTTACATACTTGACTTCAGAACTGGAAATTTATTTCCATGAAGTTCTGGTATATTTGTGTGTGTCTTAGGTAGTAGTTCAGAAGAAAATTTTGACAATATAAATATCCACATAATTAACTGCTATTAACTGTTGCTGTCTCTATAATTTCTAATTGACACAATTATAGTATATTCAAGTACAGATACACAATAGATTGATTAAAAAATGTGCCCACCCATTTTTAGTATTATAAGTGCACTTTAAATAGAAGACTAATATGCATACCTAAATTCTTTCCTGAAATTTTATCTTTTCCTCACAGTAAAATCCATACATTCTGAAGAATGTCCAAAGTGATAGATTGGGACTATTACATAAATAATGTATGTATATATTTCATGTAAAAATCAGAGTATTTGTATTAGTGTTTATCCTGAATATTTTGGTTGTATGCAATTCATTGTTGAATAAATAAGAGCTCACAGAAGAGAAATTTTCTTAGATCTTGAGTGATTAGACTGCTGTTGTTTATCTTCTCTCTCTCTCTCTCTCTCTCTCTCTCTCTCTCTCTCTCTCCCTTTTTTGTTTTTGGTGGAAATGGGGATTGAACTCAGGCCCTTGTGCACAAGCTCTTATTTTAATGAGCTATCTCCCCTGCACCCTGCTATTCTTTTTGATTGTAAATTTATCTAGATATAATACTTTTGTTTACTTTTCCTATTTATCAGTAATAAGTGCATTTTATTTCTAAAGATGATATTGAAAATAACCTAATATACAGTGGTACTTTGGCTTGTGAAGTTAATTGGTTCTATGATTTTGGGAAAGATGGGTACTTTTGATTTTCATTGAGAAATATGGCTGAAGTCATGTTTTTCAAATGATACAGTTTGCCAACAAAACCGAAGTTTTGCCGATTGCTTCAATTCACCAGCCTAATTGTTTGCAAACAAAGCATTCAAGAAGCAAAGTACCACTATATTTGCTTTAGAAATAGTGTTGCTTATTTGCTGAAATTTCAAAAATTTCTTTTTATTTTTTAAATCTAATTTATGTGAAATAAGAAGTATTAATATTTCAGTAAACATAGATTTCTTTGTGGGTTGTATCTCATCAATGCTATTATCCCTAAATGAAAGAAAATCCATTAAAGAAAATAAGTCAGGGGGCCAGGGAGATGGCTCAGTAGAATAGGTGCTTCCCTGGCAAGTGCAAGGACCTGAGTTCAATCCCTGGTTCCGCAAAAATAAATAAACAATTAAATAAATAAATAAATAAATAAATAAAAAGGAAAGAAAGAAAAAATAATATGTCAGGTCCTGGGAGATAGCTCAGAAGACTAAGCGCCTGGTTGGCTAGGGAAAGGACCTGGGTTTGCTCCCTGGTATCACATGCTAGGTCAGCCTTGCACAGAGCCAAAGCAGGCTATAGAAACCCAGCCTGGTGGTGCATGTCTGTAATCCCAGTTTGGTGAGGCTGAGACAGGAGGATCACTACAAGTCTGAGTTGTGTTACATAAACAAATAAATAAATAAAGAAATAAGGAAATAAATGATTTTAAAAAATTAAGTCAATAGCTTCATAATTACACTTCATGTAATTACTCCATGAATTACTATATATTCAAATTACAATAGCCTAGATTTTCTCTGTGCTGTAAAACAGTATTTTTCTTCTCTGCTCCACTGCACATACTCCAGCATACAATCTCCAACTAACACTTTGGACAAAGAGATACACATTAAGACATTAGCTAATTATAGCTTCCACTTGAAGATAATTTCTACTCATATAAAACAAACAAAAAAATCTACATTGATTTAGGTTTCAGTGATAATCATTTTAAAAGCTTTCAATGTTTTATTTCTATAAATAGTGTAAAGGTTAACACTTAAGCTGTGTATAACTATCATAATTAAAATTCCTTGACATCTATATTTAAATTGAACCTTTCTGTTTTATGTATTATCTAACTTTAATAAGAATGGCATAAATAGTTCAGCTAATATTTTATGTATATGATATAGTCTGCAGAAAGTCTGTTCTCATTTAAATAAACTTAGTATTTTAGATTAAATAATTTTTTGTGACTGTGAGTTTCAACAATTGTAATTAAGTTGAATGAATAAATTAGGGAAGAAAAACCTTCAAATATGTTAAGACCATTTCAAAACTGTGTAGAGAGCTAGAAAATTCACTAGTCCTTCACTCCTGCAAGAAGAGGCTTCATAATTGCTTTTGGTGGACTGTGATCAATTTTTTTTTTATTTTTAATTGCATTACTTGTTTACTTATCATTAATGTTTACGAATGCTTTATATCTAAATCCAAAGTTAACCAAATATGGGCCCAATGCCAAACCCCAGCATCCCACCAGTTTTTCCAAATAAAATTATATCTGAAACAGTTGCTCTCAGCATTTAATTATTTGCTAAACCTGCATTTATATTCTAGACGCAACACTGAGGAACTGTCACAAAGATGATTGGTCTGCAAGTACTAAGATGATTTTCTCTTTGCCCCTTCAGAGAATGTTGACACCAGGCTACCTGACAGGCCCCCACCAAATTATAATGGCCACATATAAGCCCTGCATCTCTTGTTGGGTTTTTCATTCTGATAACGTTATCTTCTGACGAAAATTTTAAAATGCTTTACAGCCATATTATTATTTTATTTTATAAATTTTACTTTGGCGTATTACCCAGAATGTCATTGTCTAACTTTGAATAGAAATACTTTACATGGTGTTGCCTTAAAATTTTGGAGACAGTGTATAAAAATAAGTCTCAAGGGTGAAATTTTAAATTATTTTGGTAAAAAAGTATCCAATTTTTCAACATCATTTGTTTATAAAGCTACTATTTATCCACTAAGTTGTCCTACAAATTTGGTCAAACATCAGTGATCTATTTTGTATTCCTGTTCTGTGCTATCGATGTATTTTTCTATCTTTACAGGCAGAAAATATTTATGATATCATATTTTAATGAAACTTGAAGTAAGTTAAAGTAAGTTCTTGACCATGTGTTTTTGCAAAATTGTTTTGGCTCTACCATATATTTTGGAATAAAGATAAGCATTGCTCAGTCTCTCTCAAATTTATTTTTATAGGAAATGTTTTAAAATGAATGGAGTGGTATGCTGGAAAATATTAAAGTCTTCTCATGCAGGCTTCCTACAGGTTCTCCTGTTATTGAGCATCTTAAGCAACATAGTACATTGGTATATTTTTACAAAGTTGCTGTTTGTAAATTATTATAAGCTAGCAAATTCAGATTTCGCTGTTTTCCATTATATTATAAAATTTCCATATTTACTAGTTAATTTATTCATAAATATTCAATTACCGAATCTTATTGGGTGATTTTTAAACCTCGAGGCACAGTGATAGGTACTAGGAAACTGAAATGAGTAAGACACTCCTATCTTCAGGAAGAGCAGTCTATTAGATGATTAAAAATTTAATAGTGCAATACGCAAATGTCATTTCAATTTGGTTTCCCAGAAAACATAAATAATTAAAATTGTATTTATCGTTAAACAAGGAATAATGAAGGTCTTCTGTCACAATGCTGCACTTAAAAAACATTATTCTTGAAAAAAAATGAAAGCTTCAGCTTTTTAAATGAATGTGTTGTTTTTAGATTTCTCCAGCTTTTCATTTCTATACCACAGAAGGCCATTATAATGTGGCAAAGCTTTCTGATATTATTTCTGTAAAAATCACATCATTTTACTGACAATTACAATGATTCTATTATTTGCTTTAACCTTAATTATTTTCTCACCTGAAAAATGATTTTTTATGTGTTTGATTGTTTCAGGGTGTCACTAAGCAGCTCAGACTCATAGTGATCCTCCTGCTTTCAGGCTCCCCAGCCCTGGGAGCATGCCCCATTAAGGGACTCTGGCCAGCTCAGCCTGCTGTGGGGGTGGGGCTGGCGTGACATGTGGTGCCAGGGATTGAACTGAAGTCTCTGTGCTGGCCTAAGCTTGCCTAAGCTGGCACTTCACTATAGTCCACCTAGCTATCTTGCCAGCCCCTGAAAAGTGATTTTATTAATATTTTTAGAGTAACTTGGGAAAAGTACATACAGATATAATATTGTTTATAATACGGAGAAGAAAGCATCTAAACATCTCAATGATAATAAAACCTAATTTTATGTCAAAGATAACTTTTTTTTTTTTTTTTTTTTTTTTTTTATGGAACCGGAGATTGAACTCAGGCCCCTGCGCTTGCCAGGGAAGCACTTATTCCACTGAGCCATCTCCCCGGCCCCCGATAACTTGTTTTAAAATGACATTTTAAAAGTAATTACAATAAAGTTCATTCACAGGTTATTAATTTAAAAGTTTAATTAAATTTGTCAAATTGTCCTATCTCTCTCATTTGAATTTAATTAGGTTTTCTTTTTACATATTTTCTTTTGTACTTAGAAGTATTACTATGTTGTTATTTTAGGTTTTGTTTACTGTTTGAAAACTTGGTTGTTACCAAGTTGTAACACAGTTGAACACTTTTAAAGAGGGGACATTCTATGGCTGGGGTATAACTTCATTTCAGGTTGCCTTGTTTGTTTAGATGATAAAGTATTAGTTACACAAAATTTACCTCTCATGATTTAAGGCAAAATTTCCTAAATCGTGACTGAAGGCAAGATGGATGGGGTCCTTTGTGGGTAAACGGCTTCTAGGGCTGTTTCTCTCACAGCTACGTCTTTTGCCTTCCCCTTCCCCACCACCACATGCTATTATCATTAAATTATCTACAAGATGATGTCAAAACTCAGTGTCAGAGACACTAATTAGCAACTAACTTCCTCATAAGAATTATGCATAACTGGAAGCACCGGATGACACTGTTTCCCCCACATTTTCTGTGGGTTTTTTTTCCCCTTCATTTAGTAAAATCTAATTCCTCTGTAATTGAACAGCTATTGTAATAAAAGCATTGTTAAGAGGATACACGACATCAGTCCTTTCCAACTCCATTAGAACCACCGTGAAAAGCACATGGAATCAAGATGTGCCCCAAATTAGGATGAAATGGTTTGTTTATAATAATATAGCAATCTTAGGTTGGATTCATAAACCATTGAATCATTAAATTATTTCCTCAATAATAAAGTTAAGTCATGTACAAATGGATAACTAAAGCAAAATGACCACTAATACTATAACACCAACTATAAAATTTGAGCTGTCTAATAAGCAAATAGGCAAAATTATCCCCTCCTATGCCCTCATTGTATTATAATATAAACTTCTGTGAAATATTTGTTTTTTTCTAATGACATTGTGCTTTTTATTACTTTGATTAAATTTATATGCACAAGAGCAGGACTATGAAAATCAATGGCTTACAATGATGAATTGTTCCTTTTTCTTTTTCCTATATTATAAATTCACAGGGAGACAATCTATGTTTAAATACATCCACAAACTCAACAGAAACCCTGTTGGAATTGTCCTGAATTATTTTTTTGCTGACTGTGGCTTTAATTGACAGGGCCACTTCAAAGAGAATTACAGGTACTATAGGCTTCTACCTTTCTATTTACATTCCCTGCAGTAAATATGAAAGAAGAAAAAGTATAAGACCTTTCTTTGAAAGAAGTCTTCCTGAAATCGCCCACTAATCTATTCCCAGAGTCTCAGTCAGAAATTTTATTATTTCACCGCAAGTAGCTACAAACAGGACCTAAAATAAGCTCTTAAAGTATAAAATAATGTTGTGGTTTTAAAAGGTACATATTTTTAATGAAAATGATACAAGATCATTAGAGAAAATTAGAATTTTTTGGAATTTTTTATATAGAAATTTAATTTTTTATCTCTCATCTTATTAAATAATCTTTTCCTAAACTGTTTAATTCAAATGGATTGATGATGTATGTGTTCTTTTTAGAACAGGAGCTGTACAATAGCATATATCTGTAAGTAATAAATGTTTAGAATTTTTATTTTCTAATTAGATATATTAATTTTCTTGTCTTAATTGGATAAAATTGCCAGTAAAATATTATAAGGTAACTGTCAGTAATCATATACTATTGTTATTTAATGATTTATTTATTATACTTATAATAATAAAATAAAACCTTGATTTGTGAATATAATATATTCTGGAAATATATTTGTTAGGCTCTTGTATAGCCAAGCAAATTTTCCTGTAAGAAATAATGGAGGGCTGGCAAGACAGCTGGCGTGTCTAAGCCCCTGCTTGGCAAGTGCAGGGACCAAGTACCACATGCTGTGCTGGCCTGACCGAGGCCCGCTGAGCTGACCACCAAGAGCAGGCATGGTGTTGTCGTTTGTAATCCCAGCACTGGGGAGGCTGAAAATAGGAGGATCATTAGGAGCATGAGCTGTGTGGCAAGACCCTGTATCAAAAGCATAAAAAAAGAAAAGGAATAATGGAAACTCACATGATTTGTTCACAAATCCAAAAACATATGTACAAAATGATTTTAATACTGTGATATAAAATAATGGAGATAATACAAAATACATTTAAAAAATAACCACATTAATCTGCACTTACCTCTGAAAACCTTCATGGCTGCTGTGAGGGAGAGGGGAGACAATTATTGTGCAGGACAACATAAAGTATCACTAATGGAACCACTGCCATCTGTTGCCCCAAAGATATCTTTTTCTTCATGTAATTTTAACAGGGAACCTATCAAATGACACCTAGTTGTGCCTCCTTTTGAGAATTTCATGGAAATGTGAGATTACATTGTAGATAAACAGATTCAGCACTTGCACTGCTGTACCCTAACTTGAGTGCTGCTTTACACAATTTTGCAATATGCTACATTTACGTAGCTCACTAATCTCATTTGTTTTTATTTTTTTAATTTTTATGTTTTAAAGAGAGTTCAAATTAGAATTAAAACAGCAAAAATAACTAGTGATACTGAATTTCACTTAATAAAATAATATGAATTTCACAGTATTTGTTGGAATGCATAGTGTTGTCTTCCAACCAGTTATTCACATTACCAGATTTATACATGTAAAATTGGAACAAGAAAGAAAAAAAAAAAAGAAAGAAATGCATAAGAAATTGAGAAGGGGAAAAGTATACTTAATTGAAAAAAGAAGACAAAACAAATTATTATCTACTCCTTTCCATAGACCAGCAGAAATGTACAGTACAGTTGTCCAAACCATCCTGCTTACATACATAAATAAATCTCTTTCCTCACTCCCTCTCCTAGCCTCCTCAACTCAGTAACATTTTCCTTTTGAATAAATTCATTCCCTTTTGCCAGGATCTATTGTACCCTTCAGATTCATCAAACTCAGAAAATAGCAGCTTCTTATTCCTCTCAAGTTGCAACTTAACACTGGTTGATTAGCATGTCCCCACCCTTCGTCCTCACCACTGTCTTCAGTCTCTGGTAATCACCATCAGTGATCATTTTGTGTGCTTTCAACTTTTACATCATACATAGAACTAAGCTTATGCAGTCTATACAGTGCCTTTCTTAGTTCACTTACCATAGTGATCACCACTGAAATAGGAAGCAAACAGCCCCTCACAAGTGGAAACAAAGAGAAAAGCAAGCTAAACAGGCACCAGAAAAAATGGTGCTCTGTGAAACTACAGAACATGATGAGCCAGATGTCACACTGGGGTGCAGTGGCGGAATGGTGTGTCCTAGGCACACTACCCCTACTGACTGCTGTTCTGCTTCTCTAACTGAACTTCCTGCAAGCTCCTTGAGGGGGAAATACCTCAGAGAAGTAAGATAATGTAAAAGTAAGAACGGAGCTTGATGTGAAGCTCTCAAGAGACTATTAGTTTCTTTCAGAGTTTCTGGCCATGCAGCTACTTTGCTCTCACTCTGGTATCTGAGGTGGTTCTGTCTGGGGTCTTAATGTGATTATCCTACTTCATTAGGTTCCCCGACCAGGAAATAACTGAAACATGACAGACCTCTTCTGAGGGAAAGCTGCTCCTCAGGGAGGACTGGAAGGGCTCCACTGGCCAAAAGTGGGCCCCTGCTGAGCGTGCAAAAACCCTTCTCCATCAAGTGGGAATCACCCTGCACAGCTGCTGGAGGCATCTGCCACTCTCCCCAAGTGGGTTTCCATGGAGTGAAGCAAACTAGATCTGGGCAGACTGAATCACGGTAAGACTAGGGAGACCCCAATTTAGAAGGGATATTGCTGGACTGAGTGTCCCTCTGGGAGGATTTCTCACCCTCCTATGCCAACCTGGAACACTGCAGGCCTCCGCTAGTGGGTGGCATGTTGGTGAGTGAGTGTGTGGGAATGAGATGGACAGCACATTTTATTCTCCAGTCAAGGCACAGGGCTAAGCCACTGCAGACTACCAAGTCCATCCTCATAGGTCCAGGGCAGTACTACTGTGACAGCAGTCACAGGACTAAGAGGGGCCTGCCATGTCTGCAGAGGAAACTGGCTGGAGCCACTTGTGTCTTTCCATTGTCTTTCTCGTGGATGGCTAAAATGGAAAGAGGTCAGGGTAAGTCCACTTCACTTGAATTATGATAAAAAAGCTTCAAAAAAGAGATTGAATGAAACTATGAGTGAAAGCTTACCCCCACCGTGCAAAACTTCTAACCCTCTGTGAGATAGATTGGCCTTCATTTTGTGTGGGTTGGCTGACACAAGCATCTCTAGAAAAGACATTGCTGCTAAAGGTGTGGCAAGTGGTGTCCAGAACACCTGGCCACTTGAATCAGCTCCCCGGCATGGACTGTTGGCTGAAATTGGTAATACCATTCCTCTCTTGGTTGGAGGAATCCCCTTTCTGGAATTCTGATAGCTGTATCTGTGTGTTCAAATGGTTGCTCTGTCAGAAAGAAGCTGGTGGTCCTCTCAGAGGCCAAAGACCACCTTCTCAAGGTGTCACCACCTTATATTGAACAACCAGACCATCAGCCCATGGCCCCCAGAAGGGAAGTACCCAGGCCTACAATTCCCTTGCTGGTCTTTTAACCTCCCTTGCCACCATCCCAGAGGTCTCAGCCCCACCCACTTCACTACATACTCAGGGGTTTATGATTTGGCCCCAGCTGTCCCTCTCTGTCACATCCTAATTTTTTAGACACCTCTGAGGTAACTACTAAGGAGACAGGACAAGTTTCACCTACAGAGGACAAAGGAGCCTCCCCAAATTTGGGTGGATGTATTGTGACTCTAGGGACAACCTATGTTTATCTACCATTCATTTACTACCACTGATCTGCTGAATTGGAAGAGTCAGAAACATACCTACACAGAGCTTCCAGCAGTCCTCCTAGATCTGCTTCAGTCACGTTCCAGACTCACAGACCTGCCTGGCCTGGTCATCCCCAGCTGCTGATTATCCCTTCCAACACAAAGCAACCTCAGCCAGGCTTAGCTGCAGTAGCTAAATGGCTGGAGAAAAATGGCCCAGCTAGTGCCCTTGAGCCAAATATCTATGCTAGCCAACAGCTCCCTTTAGAAGACCCCAACTGAGGCATCAGTGACCAGGACCAAATGAACCAACTGGCAGACTACCACACTGCCCTCCTCCAGGTCCTTCAACAAGGCATCCAAAAGACGATCAACATAATCAAAGTGAGTGAGGTTCTCCAGAAGATGGCAGAAAGCCCAAGTGAATTCCTAGAGCACCTTTGCATGGCCTACTGTGCATACACACCCTTTGACTTTAAGGCCCTGGAGAACCAATGGGCTATTAATCTGGCTTTCGTGAGCCATAGTGCAGGGGGCATCTGATGAAGTCTCCAAAACCTAGAAGATTTTGGGGGCATGAAAACTTCCCAATTATTGGAGATTGTAAATAAAGTCTTTGTTAACTGAAATATAGAAGAAGGCCAGGAGACTGAATGGCACAAGAGAAAAGGGGCTGATCTGATAGGCATTGCCCTAGCTGGAAGCCCCGTGAGGACTCTGGGATCTCCAAGTGGACCTGCCACAAGAAGTACAATTTGAGTCAGGCTGCTTACTAGACTGACCACCCCTCAGAATGAACCAATGTGCATGCTACATGGAAAAAGGACACTTCAAGCAGGAGTGCCCTGAGATCCAAGAGTCTGAGTGCAAGAAGTTTCCTGCCAGCTCTACTTTCAAAAT
>NW_004524903.1:1081568-1086431 GCF_000260255.1 Octodon degus
ACTTGTACTGACCCTCCTGTTTACAGCCTCCGAAGAGCTGGGATTACAGGGGAGCACCACCATGCCCAGTCTCAATCATTGTCTCAGTGCACCCCAGGGGCAAGGCCAGCACAGCAGACTCAGGGATTAAACTCCCAGCCCCCGAGTCTGCCTAAGTTCGAAATCTTTCTTGGAGACTGAAGGGAACAAGATTCAGAACCGTCCAGGGAGTCCATGGTCAATGCTAAGGTGGGCAGAAATCTGATAAAGTTTGAGATTGACACTAGGCACAGTACTCTAGTCAGTACTTTATTCCAGTCAGCCAGTCCTTGTGGGCCAACAGATGACCAGAGAGGACACAAAGCAATGTGAACCACAGGCTTTCTGTTATCTTTGGATCACCTGAGGAGGCTGTGAGATGATCCACCAGTTTCTGTATGCACTGGACTGCCCTTCCCCCTTGTAGGGAGGACTTGCTGGCCACATTAAGGGGAAAGATTGACATCAAGGCAGTGAAATGTACTTAGAGTGACCTTTGTCAAAGATGATTTGATTGTTCTGAGGGAGGAAGATTGGAGGGTTCATGACAAGCCTTAGGGGACAGTCAGACTGTCAAAAGATGGCCAAGGATCTTGGCTGAAGTCCATGCTCTAGCCACAGCAGTACACTAGACTCTTGTCACAGTGGATCATCCCAAGATATGGACTTTCTCTAAGCATGCAATCAGCTGACAGGCTAGCCTTTGCAATGTCCACAGTCCAACAAGTGGCCAAATCCTAAGCATAAAATGACACCTCCATGTCCTTTAATAGCAGTCCTAAGATAGGCTCTGGGAAGGTAGAGAGAATGAATAGGATTCTTAAGACTGTTGTAAGAAAAATATGTCCAGAGACAGGATTCACTTGGATCTGGGCTCTGCTATAGTGCTTTTCAAATTTAGGTGTACCCCAAATAAAATCACTGTCAACAGTTCCTGTGAGGTCTGTATGATAGATCCTTTCTTATTTTGAGGGGCTCACTCAGTCATTGACAGAACTCAGGGAAATAATTTTAGATAGCTAACTATGCTATCTCCCAACAAATTGCCACATGGATGCTGGTGGGATCCCCTTTTAATGTTCCCATCTCTTCTTTACTTCTCTTCTCTCTAGGAGCAAAGACCCCATAGGAGACACCAACCTCATGTTGAGTTCAAACAGGCCAACAGGAGACAACGCCTTTCTCAAGGACAACAGCCTTGCCTAGTCACTCCTCAGGGGGACCTAGGCAGAAGCTTGAGGACAACATTCATGGGAAGACGCCTCTTGTGAAGGCTGCCTATAATGAGCGGTCACCCATTGCTTTCAACTACATTTGTGTGTGATCTTTGCTTTTTGCCATAGGCCTTGCTGAGACAGCCCCACCTAAGTAGAGCAAGTGTGAAAAATGTTTGTTGAGTTTTTTGTTTATTCCTTATGTGGGATGTTTTCTGGCTATAAACTGACTGCTGTAGGGCTATTCTGTCTTCTAAATGCTCCTTTAGTTCTGGCCCAAGAAAGCAAGGGAGAAAATGAGTGCCGCCCATGTAGACAAGTCACCCGTTCAGGTACCACTGTGACAACCTCCTTTCTCTTTCACACTTACTACCATTGTTCAGGAAAACTGAAGGGAACCTGTAGGCACAATGGCACCCTATATCTTATCTGTGACCCAGGAAAAGGTGAACCATTCGTGTGCTATGATCCAGCCTTCCCCGCACGACTCTCTGTTTATGAACTGAGGGCAAGGAATAGTCGCGGTCCCCTCATTAACCAAACCCAGGTAAAGGGGATAATCCCATCAAAGGTAAATCTGTACTTTGATGCTTGCAAATTGATTAGCTACACTGACTTGGGTCCTACTTGTGGAAATCTCTGGTGGGAACGCCAATATATGTTGGAACACAAATACATGTGTGAGAGAGACCCACAGAAGGATTGTTGGGTTCCGGATTACTATTTTTGCCAAAGTTGGGCTTGTGTCAAATGGGCAACTTGGCATGGATCAGGAGACACCATGCTCCTCCGAAGGGGGGTATCCAGCTCCGATTGTGCACATGGGTCTTGTAATCCTTTGATCCTTACACTTAATTTCCCACAAGATTGGCGATGGTTGCAGGGGCGACAGTTTGGACTTCTAATAGATGGGAGAGGGAAGGACCCGGGAGCCATGGTCTTTATCCAACGAAAGCATTACGTTCCTCTGGCCTCTAGTTTTAGAGTACTTGACTCTGTCTATGAGGAGCCCTCCCCAGCCCTCCCCAAGTTGAGAGTTTCCGGGAAAAACTTGTTCATTAAATTAGCTGAAGACATAGCACACGCTCTCGAGATTAACTCGTGCTATGTGTGTGGGGGGGCACTTATAGCAGTCCAGTGGCCTTGGGAGGCAAAAGAATGGGATTCTGAAGGCACCATTAATATGACCCTTACAACTGAGAGATCTGACAGCCAACCTTCAAGACGAGGAACTCATCCATGGATCTTAAAGACTAGTATAATAGGAAAAAACTGTATCTCCCGCTGGGGCCCTAATTACACCCAGCCTGTTGGGGAACTTACCTGTGTAGGAAAGAAATTCTACAATGCTACGTCCCAAAAGACAGAATGGTGTGGTAACCAGACTGACAGAAACCCCTTTCAGAACTTTACTGATCTCACTGATATCTGGAATGATTTAGGGAAAGCTCACCATTGGCGGGCTCCAGTGGGTCTATATTGGATCTGCGGGAACCGGGCATACGCTCAATTGCCCGCTGCATGGACAGGAGCATGCGCACTAGGAACAGTGAGGCCCTCTTTCTTCCTCCTTCCATTAAGGGAAGGAGAGCTTCTAGGATTACCCCTTCATGTCTCTCATAGTCAAAAAAAGAGAGAATTGGGAGAAATACACCCTGGAGATTGGAAGGACCATGAATGGCCTCCAGAGAGGATTATCCAATACTATGGCCCAGTCACCTGGGAAGAGGACAGATCCTGGGGATATGGAACTCCCACGGATGTGCTTAACAGAATAATTCAGCTACAAGCCAACCTAGAGACCAGTGAGACTTCTGGGGCTTTGACCATCCTGTCAAAACAACAAACCAAAATTAGAAACGCTGTCTACCAAAATAAGCTGGCTATTGATTATTTATTAGCAAAAGAAGGGGGGGTTTGTGGGAAATTCAATTTGTCCAACTGCTGCCTGCAGATAGATGACAAGGGAGAAGTTATTAGTGAAACATCCTAAAAGATTCCTCATGTACCAGTAAAAAGTTGGAATAGGTAGGACTCTAAAAAGTTTCTGGGGAGGCTGGTTCTCAGCACTGGGAAGCTTTAAGACCTTTATAGGAAGAGTTGTGGCAGTGGTAAGAGTCTGCTTAATTATTCCTTGCCTACTTCCATTAGGAATGAGATTGATAAACTTTATTATAAAACCCACCATGAACCAACAGATAACATCAATAATACATTAAGAAGGAATTTATCAACCCACATTAGGGTCTGACTAGATTGTACTATGTGAGACACCTCAATCAGAGCCTCAAAGGAGGAACAAGAGAGAAAACAAAGGGGACTCTACATGGGGTAATGGAGAAAAGCAAGCTAGGTAGGTGTGGAAACCCCAGTGCTCGGTGGACACTAAAGAACATGGCGAAGTAGGCATCACCCTGCCCTGAGGTGGAGGAACAGTGTGTCCTGCCCCCCAGATGCTGTTCTGCTTCTGTGATTGTGCTTCCTGTAAACAAACTCCTTGAGTGGAAAAATACCCCATAGAAGTAAGATGGTATAAAAACAAAGCTGAGCTTGACTTGAGGCTCCCAAGAAGATGCTAGTTCTTTGCTTACTTGCCAAAAATAAAGCTGCTTTGCTCTCATCCCGTGGTCTGGAGTTGCTGTCTAGCATGGTTTATCTATTTCACTCTGCCATCTGTGTCATAGCAAATGTTAGGATTTCATTCTTTTATTTAACATAACAAGATAGTATTCTACTATATACTTATTAGGTATGAACCCACGCAATCGACCAGACTAGGCATTCTGATGCGAGTAGATGATTTATTGGGGGCATCAAGCAGCAAATAAATGGGGCACAGGGACTTTTTAGGACCTTTTAGGGAGGGTGACGTGGACTGGAACAGCTGAGAGAGAGCTAATCTTGGCAGGCTACCTGGTCTGTGGGGGACCTTTAATGTTAACAAAGGAGAGTTTCTGTGGTTGCTTGCCCAAGTCAGTCAGGTGGACCTGAACTGAGGTTTTGGGTTTGGCTCTGTGTGGGGCCAAGGGGGAGAGGTTGGGGGCAGGGTGCCTGGGAAACCAAGAGGGAGAGTGTTGGGGCAAGGTGCCTGGGAAACTTTGAATCCTGACCTATCACTTATATATAGCATTTAAAAAATTTAAAGTTCACATCATGATAGAATTTTCAAAATCTGTTATTTGATAAAATGGAGCTATTTAGAAAATTAGAGATGAAAAGGACATTTTATTGTTGCATGGAAAAGTGAGGATATCAAATTACAAGATAGATAAATAAAAATATAGAAAGGGTCAAATAACTCATCAAATTTTCTGTTTGTTTCAAAAAATCTTAATATATACATTATATTTTCACATATACCACTAGCTTCTCTTAGTTTATTGAAAAGAAAGCTTTGTGCTACTATCTGTTTCTTTTTAGAAAGAGAGAATCATTTTGTCTATATCTTGTACTGTGAGTACTTATTTTTTTAAATTAATTTAATATTTTATTAAGTTTAATGAGAAAGAAAAAGCAACAGTTTCAAGGCAGGTTACAAGGACAGTTAAAATAATTCATACATTGCATATTGTTGTCTTTGTAGTAATTTTCCAGAACTGAATACCTATTTTGAAAATAATAAGACTCAGTG
>NW_004524903.1:1090884-1092155 GCF_000260255.1 Octodon degus
TCCCTTTATTAAAAAATGCACTCTCATGTACTCTATTATAACCTGCCAAAAATAATCACAGTTTTAGTGTCCAAAATAAACTCTTAGACATAGTTCTAGGTGTTCAGTTCTTACAGTTTAACATTGAATACTATTCCATTATGTCATTGTCTAGCTTTTCTTAGTTTTTCTGTGGTCAAATTAGTGCTTTATTGTGGCTTCTGTCAAGATGATATGCCTTTTGAAAATTGTTATTCCTAAGATATGTTGTTTACTTTAGTGTAATTTTGAAGTTCTTTAATGTCACAATTTCAGAATTTCTTTCTTATACTTATTGAATCATTTAATTGATTCTTTTATCAGTTCTGAAAATATGTGCTATTAGTCATTCAAATATTACTTTACATTTTATTCTCTTTTCTCACTGTTGTACTTAATTATTTCCCTTCGTTTGGATGTATAGTATTTTCTGCATTCTGTATCATTTTTGTCCTAGATGTTGTAGTTAGAATATATTTTTGTAACCAAATATTTTAATTCTGTTTAATGGTCCATTAAACTTAAGCCTTGTAGTTTATTAGTTTTACATATATTTTTCTATAAGCCACTTGACTTCTTTTTTAGATTTTGTGTTTCCCAATAAAATGCTCTATTTTAAGGCATTTTAAAAATATATTGTACAAATCTACTTTAAGATACTGGCTCTGTTAAGTGAGATTCCTCTATACTGTTTGTTATTTTTCTCTTTCACTTTTAGCTTATGGTAAAATGTTTTGGTTTATTCCATGGCGTTAGTTTTTACCAGCTATGAGTTTTTATCTGCTACTCTCTATGTAAATATATAAAAATAGTCAGAAATTTCAAATGACATTTTTCTGTCAAGAGGACTTATCTTCCTTCTAACAAATATTTATAACAGAAAGTGATGTCTTAGTACAATCAAAGATTATTTGTTAATAGATGAGATTAGATATTTATGTTGATTAATCTATTTTATTCTACTTTTGTTGTACTTTTGTTCTGAGACAAAGAATGGCTCTAACCTCTGCAGACTATTTTGAAGTCTTTAAGTAATGAATACTCTCTCTCTTCTCAGGTAGGCATGAGCTGGGATGCCCATGATTGTAACTGAGGAAAGCTCTGGCCAGTTGCCCTTTTTGTCCTGTTATTCTCTCCTGATTTATTGCAATCATACACTTATGAATGAGAGAAAAAATGATGTAGTCATCCTCACTTGCCTAAGTTTTCATCCTTTGAAGTTCAATTAACATATTTATATTTTACAAGATCTG
>NW_004524903.1:1093535-1095005 GCF_000260255.1 Octodon degus
GAAATATACTGGGAGCTTTAAATCACATGTAACACATTTAAATTGATCACATCTAAAATAAATAAGCCATTGCAGTGGTGGTATGCCCAGCTGCCCAGCAGGCTGAGGCACTTGAGCCCCAGAACCTGAAGCCAGTCTGAACAGCCTGGCAGCCCCCTTCTCAAAAAATGGCTTCCAACTGGTTTCTTCCATAGAACTCCTTGCACAAATGGATTGTTCACAGATTAGCAGCACCTCAGAACCACCAGGCATCAAGGTGAACTGAAGGCAACTCCCTGCATCAGTAATGAGAATCTGAGGTCTGTCTTGTGACTATTTAGCTTGACCTAATGGTTAATTTTCTCTTCTCTGTAACTTTAGGAAGCTTACAAAACAATGTCTTTGAAGAAAGTACGTTAGTCATGTGCTACTTACCTCAAATCTCTGAAAGGTGTTTGTGTAGATGCCACCCCTTCAGCATCCCAGCCACACTGGGTATCTTTTCTGAATGAGGTAGGGCAGGATGCCCAGATAGGGTTAGGGTCAGTATCTATATCTGTTTACAATGTGGCTACTTTGTAATCTACACTATAGATCGTTAATTTACTACTTTTTGTTACTCTCTTTTGTCTTGAGACAGTAAAGTAGTTACTGCTTTCTACCTACATCATTAGCACTTTCAGTTGTCAAGTGAAATTGTTTTTTTTGTTTTGCTTTTTAAAAATTTATTTATTTATTATTATTATTTTTTTTTGGTGGAACCGGAGACTGAACTCAGGCCATTGCTCTTGCTATCAAGTGCTTATTCTACTGAAAAATTGTTTTCTTATATTGGTAAAGTTAGCTACTGTGCAATTAAAAAATAAAAAGATCTGTTTATAGATCCTGACAATAAAGTTACATTAATCTAGAGAAATAAATATGACTGCGTAAAATATACATTAATCAAATGACATAATTTGCTGGTGTTTGCCAGATTGCTTTAATAAATTGTCAAGTATTGTGCTAAACACAGACTCAAGCTAGAGAATTCAGTACAAGCAACTGTGAATAGATGTCTTGATACAATCATTGTCCATATGTTCTTTAAATATTTGTAGACCACATGAAAATAAACCAGTCTTTAGGAAAAATTTAGTTTGTAAAACTACTTTTCTTTCCGTTACTATGCAGACAAATTTTTATTTCATGATTCAATTAATCTTCTTGTGTTAGCACTGTAGTGAATTTTTGTAATTGTGGGACATCTTCACTTTGAGCATCAGTTCAACTTCCCACCCAGTAATGGAGGCCAGGCTTACGTGAAGATTCTTCCAGATCTAAACCTCCTCCTCCTAGCTCTTCAGTGTGCTCCGCTCAGACATCTTCCTTAAGTGAATGCCTGCTTTCCAAAAGGACAGCCAAATCTCACTTCTTTGACTCATTCCACAGGCCTCCAGGGCCACAGAGCACCCCTACCCCATCAGTCACAGTGTGTCATTTGTGCCTGAT
>NW_004524903.1:1095275-1096297 GCF_000260255.1 Octodon degus
CTGGTTAAGGGTATGCTTCTTGGACAGTTCCCTACTTCTCCTTATCCCTAACAGGCTTGTTGTATCCTTTCTCTGGCACATGTAAATAATAGTACTACTATTACTACTTCTAACAACAACAACAACAACAACAACAACAACAACAACAACAACTTTAAAAGTCTCTCTGCTTGGTGCATTCTGCTGCTCTGCCTTCTGTGGGTCTCCTCTGACCAGCATACATAAGCCTACTTCTCCTCCCTGTCATGAGCCTCCTAGACAGTGGCTGGCTTTGTAGGAAGAAGAATGTCCCCATGGGCATCTGCCAAATCACGCAAGGTACTGTGGGAGACATGCCAGGGAATGTCGGGAAACAGACACAACTATGCACCGAGACAGAGGCACGTCCCATGGAAGACACAGGAACATCCACAGGTGTCTCCTGCAGCCCGCCACAGGGCAAGGCTAAACTTCATAGCCACTTTTGACTTCTTAAGGCCAAAGTCCAAAGACATAAAGAGATTCTGAGGAAAATGAAAGTAATTTCCAATGTCCTTGAATAAAATTATGCCCCTTTTTTGGCATTATTTGTTTTTCAGGAAATTTTGCTGGATTAGAGTGCACTTTCTTCTGTCTTTTCCTTTTGTGAAGTGATGTTAACTTTCCAGGTTAATTTTTCTTGTCTTCCCAACATCAGATAAAAGGGGAAACACGTAAATCTAACTTCAGAAACCATATTTTTCACCAGGAATCCCAAAATTTAGTAGTTTAAAACAAAAACTAATCTATGACTTATGCTTCTATGAGTCTGTCATTCCTTTGAGTGAATTTTCTAATTGTTTTAGCAGAGCTCAATAAAGAGTAAAACTTTTTTGGTATCACATTGTCATTATCAGATAGGAAAAAAAATTAGTCAATTAACTGAGCCCATAACCCAGTTGAAGTATGCTCAAAATACAAGGAAGAGGTAGCTGAGGAGGTGGCTCAGTGGAATAAGCGCTTCCCTGGCAAGCTCAAGGCCCTGAGTTCCATCCCCGGTTCCA
>NW_004524903.1:1096872-1098723 GCF_000260255.1 Octodon degus
CATTCCCCCTCCAGAAAAGAAAGAACATCTTAAATGAGAAAATTGATTTATATGTCACATTATTTTATTCTGGTAACTCTTTCACTCGAAGAGCCTGGCTCCCTCCGCCCCGGGTACCTCTGTCTTCACCAACGTAATTCCAGCAGATCTTCACAGCAGGCATCACAGGGCAAAGGTGCCCTTCCCACACCCAGAAAATTCTAGTCTAACAAGGGAGTTGCAGTAGGGTAGTCAGGCACTCTGACCGCGCATGCTGGAGCACATTTAGCTTCCAAGCTTAAGTGCACCTCATGGGGTGGATGCGCTCTCTCTGGAGCACAGCCTTGGGTGTGTTTGCTGTGATCACCTCTCTGGTTTTAAAGTAGATACCTCTGAAGACGGTTTTTGTCACTCAGACTTAGTGCTTAGCACCTCCCTACTTCTCTCATCCCGCCCTCATTCTCCACCTGTCACCCCCACCTCCTCTTTCCATAGAGAAACCATTTTGCATAAAGCTTTCTGGATTGGACGGGAGATAACCTTCCTGGCTGTGCTGACCCACTGTCCCAGTTGTGTGGGGTGTAGAAGAGGAGAGCTGGAAGAAATGAGATGGAATCAGCACCATCTCTACTTTAATCTTTCATTTACATAGTTGTAAGTGATTCTTGGCTTGAATGCTGCTTTCAGCTTAGTGCATTAGCAACTCATAAGTGAGGGTTCAGTTTCCAGGAGTCAGAACAGTCAGTAAAGGCAATGAACTACCATGCTATATAAAGTAAATTAGTTACAGTACTGTAAAGCTAGAAAAGCAGGATGCAATGATTGTCAATTATAAGGTGGGCCTTGCTTTTGAACTTGATCAGGAAAGGAGGTTCTACTAGAAACTAATGTCACTTTAAGTTTTGAGAGGGAATTTTTTCTAGTTCTTACATTCCCATGTTCCAAAATGTTTCAGCCAATGTATGTGTCAACTATAGATGTTGTTTCATTCATTATATTAATGAATGCATTTTTCATAGTCAGCAGTTAAATTTTTGTAAGAATTACTGTTCACTACGATTAGGTTTTTTGATGTGAACCTGGTGCATTAAGGTGGATGTGCAACGTATACTGACTCTGGTAAATGTTTTTTGATTTTTGATTCAGAACACTGGAAGTTTAACCAAACTAGTGGAAGAATAATTTTGTTATTGTTCTCTCACAATATTTTCCAAATAGTTGATGGATCTTTTTATAGGTAGTAGTAATTTATTTTCAGGACATATTTACTTTATTCTAAAGAATTACCATGGTCTGTCCTTTCTCGCAATGTGTGTTCTTATGATCGGGTTGATATGGTCATTAGATTTTTGTGAAAGGATAAGTACATTTATAATGTTTGATTTTTCAAATTGTGAAGGTTGCTAGCTGTAGATGCTTTAAATAACTGGACATTATTTATATATATCATATAGTATATATGTGATATATATGCTATTTTCATTTTTTATAAGTTATAATAATGGTATTTTATGATACAATTTATAATAAAAACATGTATCCCTTCCTCCAGTAAATAGATTAAAGCAATTGATTATGTATATGTGTGTAAGAATGTGTATAGTCCCTGCAGAAAATACTAGTTCCTCAAATGTCAGTGAATTTGAAACAAGAAACAAAGTATAACTTTAAAATACACCCAATCCTAAGATCTTAGTGAAAGTCTTTCATGATTTTTTCCATGTTTTCATGGAGAGTGCTGGAACCAAGAGTATAGTAGGAGCATTAAATTCCATGACTTTTGTATTTTCTGTTATTTTTGAATATAGGAAGACCACAGGTCCTGGAGGAAAGAATCTTCTTGCTGGCTAGAAAAAAAAAATTAAATTATAA
>NW_004524903.1:1099462-1102433 GCF_000260255.1 Octodon degus
GAGAGAGAGAGAGAGAGAGAGAGAGAGAGAGAGAACAAGCTTCTTTCTGTCCTACATAATATGTGCCGCATACTCGCACTAGGGCTGGTATAACACTGAAAACCTTAATCCCAACAATGGACTATGAGGCAATCACAATCTCTAGGTTCACCTACCTCTGCAAAGTTCACTCCCATGACTGCATTAGGTTTTGGGGTACATCGAGACACAAACATGGCTCACAGCATCCCAAAATACATTCATTATTTTATTTCATTACCTAGCTTGTGAGAGATTTTGATATGCCACTTTTAAAAGTAATGTACATCACTTTATATTAACATTCCTAACATGAATTCATATTTTTTTCTAGGAATAGTTATCTACCACAAAAATAAAATTTAAAATATTCAGCTGAATGGGTTTTAACAGTTGTACAGGTTCACAAAATTCAGCACCTAAATCAAGTTACAGATCCCATTTATTCAGAATCTGTTTATGTCCATGGTGATTAAATTCTTTCATCCCTGATTTCAGGCAATTATTATTTACCTTTTGGTGTGTTATATAATTTGCCTTTTATTGAGCTAGAATGGTAAACGAGTGCACTTTTATTCCTGGCATGAAGCTTCTGTGATATGCCTTCTTTGTTGTGTGCATTGCTGATTTGTTGGGTTTTATTGCTAAAAACTCAATTTTAAAGATAAATTATAGTATGTTGTCTCAATCTTTGTAATTAGACATGGAAGTGAAGTCCTGTGTAGACTATTGTGAGTAAAAGTTCTATATGCATTTGTGAAAGTTTTTTTTTTTTTCGGTAGTTTATCTTTTTTTTTTTAATAGGACATTTTCAATAATTAGTACATTGTACATTGTTATCTTCTCAGCAGTCATCCACAGCACAAGAAGCAGCCAGGACATCCTGTCCAAACACTACTACTACAAATCCTTCCTTTCACTAAACCAAGTGAAAGCAGCCATATATCTATCCTAACTATTCTGTTTATACAAATATAAAATGGTCCTTCCTCTGTATTCCCCCTCTCCAGTTCAGTCCTGTCAGAGATGGGTATTCTATTGGCATCTAAATATTACAGGTGGTTGAATTCAGCAAAACAACCCAACACAGTCCAGTTGTCCACAATAGTAGGGGGTTGTCCACAGAAGTTGTTGACTAGAACCTTTTACATCTCAACATATTAATATGGCTTTACTTTATATGGCTTGTTTTTCTGTTGGATGGTTAAGACCAAGATAAAGCAAGACCTATATAACAAGAAATGTAATTTTTGTATCTGATAAGGTCTGTCAAGTACCCTCAGGATTTATCCTGTAACCCTGTGCTGCACTTTGGAGATCCTTTGTCAGTGTAAGCCATGTGGATGAGCCATGACTAATGCTTGACAAATTTGCTCTCTTTGAAAGCCTGAGAGAAAGTTTTCTCTCCGTGTGACTCTCCTTAGGCACACTATACATCATTGATCATATTCCTCTGTGGCTCCATAATCTTCTTGATCAGAAAGTTTGCGGCACAACGGAGTTACATGATGTGACAGTACGGGTTCGCCTTTGTCCTCAGTCTTCACTGACTTTGAAAGGCTAGGACAAAAATGTTGGCAGACCTTGCAGCCCTTCATTTTCTCCAATTTTTGATCTGCACAGTTAGGTTTTTTAACCCTCCAGAAGAGAAGCTTATTATTACCCTGAAATATATGCAGTTCAAATTACCCTATCTGTCTAAATATTGAACATCTTAGGCATAATGTGGCATCAAGTATTGATGTGTTGAAATTTAAGTCCTTACAGAATATGAAGGACTTTTAAAAAATTTTAAAAATTAAAAAATAGGAATAAACATATATTTTTACACAGAAATTTAAAAATCTAACCATATACAGCATTGTAGCAGGACAGTCCTGTGACTTTTTTTTCTTTTTCTTTTGTCTTTTTTTTTTTTTTTTCATTTATTACACATTTTAAAAAAGAAAAACAAAAAGACCTTTTACTTGTGAGACAGTCTGGTAATAATTGGTATGTCATGACAAGAAGCATGTATTTAGAAGACCAGAATGACAGGCATGCCAAGCGTGACCCTTCTATTGCACATTGCCATCTTCAGTGCAGTTGCTTAGTTCACAGGTATCAGCATATATAGTTAGTCAGGATGAGAATCCTACCAATTAACTGCTAGTTTCAAAAACCTGCTGATGGTTCTCGGGATCATTGCCTTGCCCATCTTGTGTGTACAAGTGTATGGCTTTGTCCCTGTTCTGTTTCCCAGTTTATCTTGAAGGCAAAAAAGTTACTTATGTGATATGTATTTTTCACCCATCTACTATTAATTGGTTTCTTCACATTTAGAATTTACCCCTCACACAGTTAATCTTGTTTCTTTATCCAAGCTTCTAAATGCTTACTATTAATTACAATATTAAATAATTATCATTCAGTGTTGTTGTATTGTAGTTTGGTTTTAATCTGTAAGGTTGTTTTTTTTTTTTTGGTATTTTAAGGAAGGGTCTACAGGATATTCAGGGTCTCACTGTCTCAGACGCTTAGTGATCCGCCTGTGTATAGCCTCTGAAGTGCTGGGATTACAGGCGTGCAGCACACCAGCACGCACAGTCTCAATGGCCATCTCAGCGCGCCCTGGGGGCCGGGCCAGTAGGCAGGCCAAGGATCAGCCCCCAGCCCTGTGCCTGCTTGCAGGCACTTTAATCCGCTGAGCTATTTGGCCAGCCCTTAGTCTGCAGGTATTAAACTTGCTGAATCCCTTGGCTTGAAAAATGCCTAAGTGACTAGTGAGGCTCACTTCCAGGTGATTCCCAGCAGCCGTTCCTCGGAGTCCTTGATTTTTAGCTCTTGCTCTCGTGAACTGAGAAATTTCTCCGCTGACTCTTTCTGCTCCTGTGCTGCTTTTGGGGGCCAGCTGGCAACCTCTGCAAACAGGAGCCAGATGGAAATTCTTCTTCTCTCCTTTGTGTATGTCAGG
>NW_004524903.1:1107385-1108408 GCF_000260255.1 Octodon degus
TTCTTCATTCAATATTCAAATTATTATTGTGTATGAAATGGAAATTCTGTTACAATTAAACATTATACTGGATGATACTTTTCATATGTAATGATGTTGAATGTCAAATATATACAATTGTAATTTTCTCAAATAAAACTATGGAGTGCATGTCTCCATAGTATTTTCTTTAGCAAAATATACAAGTGTTTATTAGAAGTGTCTTATTAATAAAGATTCATCATAGGAAATAAAACAGAAAGAAAAAGTGATTAGAAATTAAGAATTTAGACCATAGAGGAAAAAAAATCATAAGGAATTAGCAAGACTTGTGAAAGGAAGTAACAACTGGACTCAGTATTTTTAAAAATAGAGTTAAGACTGCAGTGGCAAGTATAAGGAATATTCTATGTGAAATTGCATGAAAAAATGGTACTGAAAAATTTAGGCTACAGAAAAAATATCATCAGAGGAAATTGTTTTCAAAAATGTCTTTATTCCAACACTGAATGTTTAACATAATAACTTTATAAATTTATATTGTATGTTTATGTATAATTTGCTTATGTATTAAAAATAAATATTTGGCATTTGCACTGCACAGATAAATCCATTATAACTGGTTTTACTCTTATTTTGTGAGGTAAGATCTGGAAATATATTATAGTTTGTGAGAGGATCTCAGTAGAAATGATATAGCCAATTAGTACCCCTTATTAGCTGCAATCCAACATAAGCTACCCAAATACACTAAGATTTCTCACTTTTAGGGAATCTGTTAAGCCTATTCCAAAAATGTTAAATAGCAACATTTTTATCTGAAATATTAAATAAAAATATCTTTTAAAAATGTTTCCTCATTCCTAACAAAAACTAATTGAAATACATTTAAATTTCTTACATGGGAAAATAATACCAAGGGATTCTTAATAAATGGAACGGTTTTCAGAAGTAGAAGAGAAAGATTAAGTGGTGTTCAGCAAAACATTTCCTTCCATTTAGCAAAAGAAGGGTTTGTTTCTGGCATTTCAGCACAGCAATGGA
>NW_004524903.1:1109463-1118594 GCF_000260255.1 Octodon degus
ACGTATGTTGTTCTTAGTTCTTATAGTTATATTGAATCTAACTACTGTAAGTTTTACCCTCAAGACACTATTAAATATAAAAATGTATTTGAAGTCACAAGAGAGTAACAAGGTACAAGGGTTCATTCTTTGGACAAAAGGAAAATATAATGTGTGTTTTATATTGTGCCTCTTTCTTTAATGGATTTGCTATTTGAAACTGAGTGAGGCAAAAGGATATTAAATAGAACATCTCTTCTTAACATAGTTCCAATCTGAGAATTCAGAGTTTAATTTCTTGTGGGAGTCACAGCATGAGAAAGAAAGCTGACACAAAATTTTAGCTGACTCCTGTACCTTTACATGAGTTGCAAAGTCACCAGCTGTTATATTAGAAAAGATAGACACCTGGGAGCAGAAGAAACTGAACTGAGTTTCAAGTGTTGTTATCTGCTCAGAAGTTTATAGTTTAAGACATAAATTCAGAATATTTGCTATATAGAAGCAAAATCAAGGGCTGGAGAGGTAGCTTGGCAGTTTAAGTGCCTGCCTGGCAAGTGCAAGGTCCCAAGTTTGATTCCTGTACTGTGTTCAGGGCAGACACCAGAAGCCTCGGTGCACTGTGCTGGTCCAAAACTGGGTGTGGTGGTGCATTCCTAAAATCCCAGGGCTGTAGAAGCTGAGGCAGGAAGATCACTATAAGTCTGAACTGCATAGTGAGACCCTGTATCAATCAATCAGTCAGTCAATAAATAAATAAATGTTAGAAAAGTCACACCTACACAAAGATAAGAAGTTTGGCATCCTTTACAAAACAAGAAAATAAATAAGAATAAATAAATAAGAATCTTTAGAATTATAGTGGTAATATCCATGTATAAATTTAAAATATATATGCAAAAAATTGAAAAATTTCTTCCATGTCAACAGTAATATCGGAAGATGATCGAAATGGTAAATTAAAGATAAAAATATCAAGGTACCAATAATAAATGTATGCAATAACTTAAAATGGTAACAATGACAGTTATATACAGACATTAGGTGATGAAATAAAAACATTTATAAACAAATAAAATGTAAGGTATGTAAATTTGAAATACAATACTAAATAAAAATAA
This sequence comes from Octodon degus, assembly GCF_000260255.1. Lineage (NCBI taxonomy): Eukaryota > Metazoa > Chordata > Mammalia > Rodentia > Octodontidae > Octodon > Octodon degus. The sequence continues at coordinate 1,110,564 of NW_004524903.1, forward strand.
AGATGGCATTAAATAGAATAAAGTGCTATAAACACAAGTGGTATAAAGTGCAATAAAAATTTAAAACACAAAGAAAAATACATAAGATATAATAGTACATCTTATATTAACTAATATATTATCATTATATGATATTATATATGTGAAAGAGAGAGCCATCTAAATGACTAGATGGGCAATATCAAGTTGACAGATGGTGCAGTTCCATCTCAGATGAAATCTTAGTTATTTTATCAGTGCTGGGGAAAAGATCCAGAGGCACACATTCTAAAGATTTACTTTGGTTCACATCCTAGAAATGCACAACCCTGTATGGCTGAGAAAATGGTTGAAGGGCCTTGGGGAGAGAAGAGCCACTCATCTTCTGACACCCAGAAAACAAAGATTCGAGGGAGAGTCCACAAAGGAAGACACACGCTTCTATGATTTCTTCATGGTTCTTACTGTTTTAAGATCTTTTGACACCTTCCAAGTCCAACCCCACCAACCCGCTTCTTCTAAACAGGCTCCGTCTCCTCACATCAAGTTTCACCACAGCGCTTCCACCATCCAATCACCTTTCAGAGGCTCGGCCTTTTGCCACATGGTGATTTGGGAAACATCCAGATATAAATCATACCTGATGAGAAGAACAATTAAAACTCAAATCTAAAGACTGAGACTTTCCAAATTTGATCTAAACATGCAAAGCATCTGATGTTATTTTATTTATTTGCAAAAGCGGGGATTGAACTCAAGTCCTTGTGCTTGCCAGGCAAGTGCTTTTTCTACTGAGCAATCTCCCAAGCCCTGATGTTATTATAGGTACACAAAATGTTAGGACAAATATAATAGCATATACTTATGGAAATGTCAACTAGCTGAAAACCAAAATATAGAGAATATATCAAAATCTTATCAAAAATGAAATATATAAGCATTATATACAGTAGAAAAATGGTACAAATTTTGCTTGTATGAACCATGGACAATATTGTTTTTCATAATTTCAAACATTATTTACTACTCCTTGTCTTTCTTTTTTTTCATTTTTGAAAAGTGAAAAAATGATTTAAAAAAAAAAACGATTTTGATAATCGTCAAAATCCCTAATCAAATTTCACTGAATGAAACATTACAGTATTGTATATACATATACAATATAGCTCATATTTTTTTCTTCTAATGACTTCAGGGCTTCTACTTTTTTTATTTATCTAAGTCACTAATCCATTTTGATATGATGTCAGTGTACACTGAGAGACGCGGATCTAGACCTTTTCCTCCACACATTAATAAGCATTTTGCAGCAATTATTTCGAGAAGTTAGATTTACTCAAAATTTAGATAGCTGAAAATGTTCGGAGTTCTTTCCTCTATCCAGCGGGCCACCAAGTCTGTTTAATGCCAGCCCTTTTCTGTTTTTATTACTGTAACTTTGTTATGTAACTCGAAGTCCAGGATGGCAGAGGTCCTGCTCTGCTCTTTTGCTTCAGGATTGTTTGGCTACCTCGATTTCTTCTGGTTCCATATAAATTTTAAAACTGAAATATTTTCTTTCTTTTCTTTTTAAATACTCTCCTATAGATCTTTCTTATTCTTAGTTAGGTCAATTCCTATAGTTTTGAAGCAACTACAATTGTTTTCCTAACCGTAGAGGAATTCTATTGATTGTTGTACATTGATTTTGTAACCTGCCATTTTAGCAGATTTGTTTATAAGTTCTAGTAGTCTTTGGAGGCATTTTAGGGATATTTTATGTAAAAGGTCATGTTATTTGAAAATAAAGATTATTCAAGTTCTTCCTTTCCTATTTAAATCTTTTAAATTTCTTATTCTTGTCTATTTGATCTGTTTAAACTTTTGACCACTTCGTGGAACAGGATTGATGTGAGACTGTATACTAGTTTTACTCTTAATTTTAAAGGGAATTTCTTGTTTTTACCTCATTTAATATGATGTTCTCAGTGGTTTTTAATAAATAGCCTTAGTCAATTATTTGTCAGTTTTTTATATTCATTTTTGTCAGAATTTTTATTATGCTTTAATGTTGATTTTTGTCAATAGCTTTTATTCTATATAATGAGATGATTATGTAAATGCCTTGCTTCTATTTAGATAATGTATTGTGTTTATTGATTTACTTATGCTGAGCCATCCTTGTGTCACTGGGATGAAGCAGATTTGCTCAGTGTGTACTGTTCCACAATCGTTTTAACAATTTTTCCCTCATATTTTGGTGTCATGTTGAGGATTTTTGCATCTATTTTATTAAGGAAAATGACTTGTAGCATTATTTTGTTTATTCACATGATTTTTGGTTGTGCTTTTGATATATATATATATATATATATATATATATATATATATATATCATGGTGTCTCAATTACTCTTTTCTCATTGCTGGGACAAATACTCAACATCCAAAATGAAGGAAGGAAAGTTTTATTTAGCTTATGGTTACTAGAGGTTTCACCCCATACTCAGCTGGCTCCAAGTCAGAGTGGGCCATGACAGAGAGCAACCTTTCATGATGGCGGCAAAGAACAAGAGAGCAAGGGGAGTAGCAGCAACAAGGGCAGCAGAGAGGAAGTCAGTCTCTCTTACATTGCTATTCCAGGCTGGGGAAAGTACTCATACCCATAATTCCACTAGTACTAAGACCCATTATCCCAGTGGATCATGAGTTAACCTCAAACTCTAGAAGTTTGTGCCCCATGACTGCATGAGGAATTAGGAGGGCAACCAGACATAAACCAAAACACATGGTGATTTTAGCTTCAAAGAATAAGTTTGGGCAGTGTTCCTTACCATTCACTTCATGAAAGGATTTGAAGAGTATTGGCATGTATTCTTACGTGAAGTTCTGGTAAAATTCATCAGTAATCCATGAGGTAGCAGGCTTTTCACAGTCTATGGAGTCCTATTTCCTGCTTCAATTTCATTTCCCACTATTGGTCTGTTCAGAATTTTTGTATCTTCTTGGTTCAATTTTAGAAGTTCATACTTATCTAGGAATTTATTAATTTCTTTTGGGTTCTCTGATTTACTAGAATATGAATTTACAAAGAAGAGTCTTAAAATTCTGTTTCTTGACAGTAGCAGTTGTGATTTTATCTTTTTCATTTCTCATTAGATTGCTATGTGTTTTTTCTTGTTATGATTGGAAAAATGTAAGTATTTATTCTTTTTGTTTTTACCTCAAAGTTGTAAATTTTTCTCTGATTTTCATACTTTTTTCTTTCTAAAATTTTTGGACTTGTACTGCTTTTTATATCCAAGGATGCCTCACCTATAGATACATCATAATACTCAGCCTTAGCCTCCTGAGTGCTAGGATTACAGGTGTGCACCACTACACCTGGCCGTATCACTCTACATTTTAGTGTGTTGTTCACAACCATAAATTTCATCCTTAGAACTATTTTCATTGTGCCAAGAGATTTTAGAATGTACTTAATTCTAGAAATGTTTTAACTCTTTCTCTTTTTTTTCTGTGACACATTGATAACTGAAGAGTCCTTTATCCAATCTCCAAGTGTATACATGGATTCTGTAATTTTCTGTTGAATTTTAGCTTCACTTTCCTATGATCTTATGTTTCTCAGTAAACTGTTTCAATTTCTATGTATTTATTTAAGCCTGCTTTGTGGTTTAAGATATAACATATTTTGTGATATGTTCTATGTGCACCTGAGGACAAATATTGATTCTATTTTTGTTGTATGAAGTACTACAGATAGCTGATATTTGTTTGATGGTTGTTCAACTCTGATATTTCTTTGTTGTTTTTTAAAACCTTGTTCATCTATTTGTAAGTAGGGGTTATTAGAATTCCTACCTATGATAGTATTCATGTTTCCTTGACTTTTATGTCCAATGGTTTTTATCTTATAAAATTAGGTAAACCACCATTCAATGTGTGTATTTTTCAAATTGTTACATATTCCTGTTGAATTCGTCCCTTCTCCAGGATATAGTGACCTCCTTTGTCTCTTCTGATCAATTTTGCCTTGTCATCCACATTGTCTAAAAATAGAATAGCTACCTCTGCTTGTTTTGATTATCTTTCCCTATTTCTGAGTGCACATCTTATGAGCATCCCATGAGTACCACTGCCACTTGTCAGCCATGACAGAACCTTGAAAAATCATTTTACCTGTGAAACACAAATGAGAGAATTGAAAGAAATGAACCCTCTCAGACTGACACCACCATGAAAGCCTGAGGAACCCTACTGACCCCAGTGGAGCCAAAAAATTACTTATTTCAAAGAGTCAAATCTCTGGAAAGTGAAAACAATCAGTGAAGAAACATCTATCACAAACAGCTGTGAAATTGTGCTTAGAAAGGAGTGTCTGTAGAGACCACCTCTGCTCTGTACTTTCAGCTCAGTGTTCTGCAGCATGGATGTCCCCCACTTCAGTCTGTTGCTGAGACACCCTGTTCTACAACTCCATGACACAGTTTTTTCATCTTATTCTACCTCCAGGTCTCTGATGAATGAGGTTAGGTCTGAGCTCTCTCTTTCTAACTAGCCCTCACCTCTAAATGTGTACTACTACATACATGGCACACTGACAATGCTGGGGTTTGATACTCCTTCTGTGACTCATGAGGTGATGTTCTCACAGAGGAGGAAACAAATCAAAAGTGTACCAATCTGCTGCCAACTCTCTCCACCACATTCCAAGCTCTTTGACCAAGATGATATTCAAAAAGATGCTTAAAACTTTCAAGACTACAACCCCCAGGCTGCTCTGTGATATTTCAGTACAGAAAGATACAGGTTGTAAAATTTTATAGCTCCTAACTTTTCCTGAAGGTTTAATTTGCAACAAAGCCTGGAGAATTTGAAGCACAAGGGCACTGTTAGGAACAATGGAGTTTAAGTGATTTTCAGGAAATTTATGAGTGATATGAAATTAGCTTAGTCTTTAAGTCACGTTGGTGGTTAGTAGTAGAGGAAACAGGGACAAAACAGGTCAAAGGAGCTGTACAAGCCTCAGAACCAGTATCACAAACACTCTTCAGAAGCTGCTCATTTCAGAGAGTGAAACTGTGATTTGGATTAGCTTGTAGGTGAGGTGAATTAATACCCCAGGTTATGACAGTTGTGTCTCAGTTCATGAACTCCATCCATGTTTGTGTTCTTTCAGGAGGGATGAGTGTGGTCATGACTGTCACGTGGTACAGAGCTTGTACTCAAAAACAAAACTTGGATACATGCTTTTGTTTGTGAAGCAAATTGCTCCACAAACAAAAAGCATTCATGATCTGAAGTACCACATTTATGGTAAAAATGGACTATCAATTACTAAAATTTAATAACTCAGGAGGATAAGAAAAACGGTAAGTGAATTTACCAATATAGTTACGATATCAGGGTGACTGTGGAAAGATTCAAAGCTATGCTTCCCTGAGAATAAATACAAATAACTCAATAATACATTACAAAATGATAATTCACCAAAGTTTAGCCAATCACTTTCAGCAGTACAGAGATGGACTTAGTGCTTACCAAAGCTTTAAGCATAAGTAATGCTATACTAGTTATCTGAATACCTCTTAATTTATCCAAGTTAAAACCTTAACTTGACTCTCTCACAGTTTCACTTGAAAATTGCCGAGCTCAGCCTTACTTAGTACACAGAAACTTTCAATGCATTGTAGCAAACTACATAAGAAAACTAAAATTGCATACATTCTTCAGGGTAGTAAACATAAGTCAAATGTTCCATAAAACCATGACCTACCAGTGCTTTTTTTTTTGGTAGACAATTTCTTAACAAAGTCAAATTGAAATATCATGGTTGTTCAAAACGTGAATACAAACATTTTTTCTCACAATTGTGAAAATTTGGAATAAATAATGATGTCTTTAAAAGGGACAAATAAACTGATTTATTCACATGATCCAGTACTGAGTGATAGAAAGAAAGATACTTAGGTGAATCTGAAAATGATGTGGACAAGTTGCAACATTTTTTATAATAGTAAAAAAATCCAGTTACTGATTATTGCATGACTCCACTCATAGTAAATTCTGGGAAAAAGTAAACTTTATAGAGATGGGTAACAGAATGGTTGTTTGCCATAAATAGCAGACAAAGGAGAGCTTAACTGTAAAGTAAAGAGCAGGAAAAAATTAGAGGAAATGAACTATTCTTTATTTTTGTAAAGATCAAAGTTATATGTGTTTAGAAAATACATAGAAGTGTGCAAGAGTGAATGTCAGTGTATATTATTATGTTTAAAAATCAATCAGAAAATGGTTAACACCAAAAGTAGTTGCAAACTGAAGACTTATTTATCATTATTTACAAGTAATTGATAATATTTTTCTGAAAATGGTAGGATTAAATACATATTAATTAAATTAGAGGGGCTGGTGAGATGGCTCAATGGTCTAAAGCACCTACTTAGAACAAGCTTAGCAAAGCACAGGGACCGCGGTTCAATCCCCCAGCACCACATGCCAGCCAGCCCCGCCCCCTGGTGGGCTGAGCTGGCCACACACACACACACACACACACACACACACACACACATAAAAAAATTAAATTAGAAAAGTAGTTGTATAGTTATAATTAGCAGGATATACAGAAAAAATATAATACACAGTTTGCTGATCCATGTGTGACTTATGGGGATATGAATTACATTCTGTAAATAGCTGCATAGATCATTGAACAAATAAATAAGTTTAAAGTATACTCAAGGTTCTTATACAAAATCTCAAATTATTCCAAAGTTGCAAAGCCATATTTTCTCAGTCCTTACAATTTTTGTACTGTTATACAAATTTGATTGCATGTAACTATCCAATATCTGTAAATAGATAATCAAAAAAATCCACTCTTTGAAGATTTAAAACAAAATAATCTATTGTGTTGGCCTTTATACCAACTAAAATAAAATAAGTTAGCAGCTCAAGAATTACAATGTTTATCAGGAGCTAATCATTTCTTTTTAAATTAATTTTATTGAGAAACAAATAGCAATGAGACAGTTTCAAAACCGATTAGTAGGACAGTTTCAATAATTAATACATTGTATGTTGTTGTCTTCATAGTGGTTATTCACAGTACAAGATGCAGACATGATATCCTGTCCAAACATTATTAGTACAAATCTTTCTTCTCATTGAATTAAGAGAAAGTATCTGTATAGCTATCCCGACTATTTTGTGTATAAAGATACAAAATGGTCCTTCATTTGTATCCCCCTTTTTTGTTTAGTTTTGTCAGAGATGGGTATTCCATTGCCCTTTACATGTTGTAAGTATGTGAATTCAGCAAAATAATCCAACATAGTCCAGTAGTCCATAATAGTAGTGGGTTTTCCATAGGACTGGCAATGTCAGAAGTTGTTGACTTGAACCTTTTACAGCTCAGCATATTAATGTGGCTTTATTTTTCATACCTCATTATTATACTTTTCTGCTAGATGTTTAAGAACACTATAAAGCTAGACTTATACAAAAAGAAATGTAACTTTTGTATCTGATAAGGTCAGTCAAATCCCCTCTGGATTTATCCTGAAACCCTGTACCGCAGTTTGTAGATCCTTTGTCAGTGTCAGCGATGTGGATGAGTCATGGCCATTGCTTGACCAGTTTGAGGAGCTAATCATTTCCTTGTGCATTTTAGGCAATAACTATCAAAAAAAAGTAGTTCATTAAAATTCTAAAATAGTTTCTCAAGTTCTGTTGTTTTATTTTCCTTAGAGAAAAATAACAAACTTGTGTAAATATTTAACACTTAAAAATTACGTATTTGTTTTTTGAGAAACTATAGTCACAGATCGTTACTAAAAAAACAGTGTTTAGGGGCCTGGGACATGGCTCAGTAGAATAAGTGCTTCCCTGGCAAGTGCAAGGATCTGAGTTCAATCCCCAGTTCTGCAAAACAAAAACAAAAACAAAAACAAAACAAAACAAAACAAAAAAAGTCTTTCATTTTGTTTGCTTCTAATATTTCTAACAAAGTCTTCTACATCTCTCTACCTTAAAGGTTCATAGCTGATTCATTTACAAAAAAAATAATTTT
>NW_004524903.1:1125074-1126674 GCF_000260255.1 Octodon degus
TCTGGGTCTGTTCAGGATCCTGTGGCCTGGGTTGTCCTGATTTTTGAATATGTGATTTACCTACAAATATATTGTACTGATATGCTACTACTTCAGTGTTTGGTAAGGATCTACTTGAATTTAGTTATTTGTTATAATTTTTTATTCTGACTATTTAGTTAACTATTTAGAGTAAATCCATCTTTCAGGTAAAACCCTCAGGCAGTGGGAGTACAAAATAGTTTTCTTACTTATAAACCTTTGTGGTCCCCAGAGGAGACTGGAAAGTAGCACTAAGCAGTTTAAATACCTAGAATTCTTTGATAAATAACTGCACAGAAAATTCTTGTTATAATTTAAAGATTTGAGCCTTAAATAACAACATATAAGTGAAATTCACTTAGATGTGAAGTTAAAAACTTGTTAAAAATAACTGAACATTTAATTACTTCAAGAAATTTTCAGTAAAACATGCCAACTATTTGTTTCAAATTTTCCTTCATCGTGGTAATAATTCAATTGCATAAAGAACCTAGATTCTGCTTAGTGAATTATTTGCAAAGAACTGTATTACCCCACAATTAAAAAAGACATTTAAAACTGTTTCATAAATGTTAGGTGCAAAGTTTAAGAACATTTTTACACTGAATATATAAGCTTAACATTACCAGCCCTGACATTTATAGAAATTTATTGTGTGATACTTTTGTGACACAAACTTTAATAACTTTTCTAGATATCTTTTTACCAAATTACAAATACATAGGATGAATTCATTGCATTTATAATTGAAAAAACATTCATGTTAAAAGAAAAAAATTTTGAATGATTTTTATTCTCACAGTTGATAATCGTGGAAAATTATCTTTTCATTTGCTTTCTTAGAATACAAATAAGTTTTTCCCTACTAGTAGAATTCCAAAATGTTATGAACTCACTTGGTATTTCCTTTGCAGATACAACAGCCATTTCTGATAGTATAAGAAAATTTTAGGACTTCACATCTTTTGTTTACCCATTTTAACTCCAACCTATATTAAGTAAATTCTAGTATTGGAGCTTTGTGTTAGTATTCAACAGGAATTTTGTCCTATTCAATGATTTAGTCCATGATCTGAAGGCCTAGCTTATTGTATTCCTCTCACTCTTGGATTATGCCTTGGATTAGGTATTCTAACAAGCCTGTAACTCTGTCCTTCAATCTCCATCAAGAAATTGTTTAGCAAACTGATCAATGTTTTTAAGTCTAATCATTCACACTGTTGAAGTTATCTGTCTTTTTTATTCAAAACTGGGGATTGAACTCAGGCTCCTGTGCTTGCCAAGCAAGCACTTATTCTACTGAGCTATTCACCGGCCCCTGAATTTGTCATTTTTATATCATTTTCTACTCAATTCTTAATACATATGTAAAGATAAGCTTTGCTTTTGTACTTTATTGCCTTATGTTGTCTTATATTCTTTTGAATTTACGGCTGTTTTCATTTTCACCCAAGGACATCATATATATATGATGCCTCCTGCCATACATGTACCTATAGATGGGACTAAACTATAACTTATCACATATTTCTGAAATTTTCAGTCATTGTATTAAATATTTATTGAAAAATTATTGGAT
>NW_004524903.1:1126774-1128542 GCF_000260255.1 Octodon degus
AAAAATGAGTGGTAATTCTTGTAAAAGAGATATAATCTTTGTCAGTCTCTTGAACAATATTTAAGCATTGTTACTATATTTTCTCTAACATTTAATCTTAAATTATTCATCTATTTCTCACATTTCACCACATCAACAATTAGAAAAGTTGCATTTAGAGATATTTGATGTTAGGAACAACATAAGCCCTGGTCTTTACACTACATAAATTGAAACACAGTCCTTAAACTACATTAAACTAGGACTGTTATGGTAGGGGCAGGATGTTTCCAATAAAAATCCATGAACTCTCCCAAGAGTTAGACTGTGTTTCAGCACTTTTAATTATTTTTAAATTTCATATAACATCATTTCTATTACACAGGGATTGATGAAATTACCAGTAATGTGAAATACTACTTTTTTCTAATGGCATTATGTCTCTCTATATAACAGAAGTCCTCTAATTTGGTACAAATATCACTTTACAATAATTCCAGTATCTGTACTCATGTTACACACCTTTATTTTGCTTTTCTCTTGTGCTGCATCCTTTCACTACACATACATAGAAACTTCCATGTGAACTGTGTGGTCCAGTTCCCCAGGAGTGTTAATATTTTTAGAATATACTATAGGTTCTCTTGTTCCATCACAATACTGTTTATGAGTTCTCAATAATAAAATATTGTATTTTTCTCAGCATGATGTCTCCATAATGGTTTTCTTACTGTTCTTTTCAGCTTTATTGAGTATAATTCACAAATAAAAATCATATAGATTTAAATTAAACACTTTGATACTTTTAACACATATATAAATGCTAAGTACTGTTGGTCAAATTAATGTAGTTACTCTTTAAATGCCATGTTAATATCTCTTCCTGATTAAATATTTCCCTTAAAATAAATAAAAACTTGAGAGCTTTGTTGTACACTATTTTTCAGCACTTTTGCTTATTAATTTATATAACTTTGTTACATTATTGCTGATACTCAAAATTTATAATATTTCCTTGTAATTATCATTTTCCAGAAAAAAACATAACATGGTCTATTTAAAGAGACAGGAATGCATTCTTTCCTATACCATAAAACTACAGAAAAATCTGACATTGGTAAGGTCTTCCAACTACTGCTGTGGCTTTTTTTGTTGGAGCAGATAAGAATGTTTAATTGATTAGGAAGATTATGAATAAAATTTATTTTTAAGTAAATGGTATAAACATGGTCATATAATACCCCTTGTACAACCGCTTCATGTATATCCCTCTAAAAGAAGAAGGATGTACTTTAATGATACACGTTATGAAATCTGAATAGATTATCCTTAATATTGTCTCAAAATTACTGATAATTATGAATTAAGTATGGTTCACATAATAATAAAAAGACACCATACATTAACCTAGTTATTTATGGTTAAAAAATACTGAGAAAATAATTTTTACCAAGCAACCAAAACTCTACAATTGATTTGCATTGGAGTGTCTACAACTTTATGTCAGAAAAAAAGTAGAACAATCATACAACACACACACACACACACACACACACACACACACACCATCAGTTTAATGTTTTCTGGGGTCTCTGCTTTTTTTTTTTGTAAACCACCAATTAAAAATTTTACATATTCTTTCATGAAAAAGCAGGTGCAGTACAGAGTTTAAGTCACATGTTGCTCTTGCCTGCATTAGTGAGATATGAAAATAGATTGTGAAACAGTTGTTCAAACTAGCATTAATGAAATAGTGGATGGAGTGAAAATTGATGAAAACTTCTTTATG
>NW_004524903.1:1133522-1135312 GCF_000260255.1 Octodon degus
ATTGAAAAATTATTGGATTATGGAAGCCAATTTTTAAATAAATCTATAGTCTATATATATATATATCCAACATAGACACATAAGATATGTTTTTAGTATTAAAACAATAATTTATTGTTTTACTATATACATATAATAACTACATCAAATTTTATATATCAATTCTTACTGCAGGCATTCTTGCAAACATTTTTGCAAACGAATGTCTAGGCATTTAAATTACCTTCTTAATACCTTCTGAATTTTATGCAACTTGTACTTTATACAATAAGAATGTAAGTCAGAAAAACTGGAATTTCCAGTGGAAAATATTTTGTTTTATATATAAATTCTAACACAAATCCAAAATCCTCCAAACTATGCATTGAAGATAGTGTTCTATAAGTTTACACCAGGAGATGAAATTTTGCCTTTGTTAGCAGGGCTTTCTGACAGCGCCTCAAGGGAACACTGTTGCTCTCTCATCACACCACCGCTTTCCTGCAGTCAGGCCTTAGCCAGCAAGTTGGAAGAGAAGCTTGTGCTCGGCAACTCAGGATTGCCTCTAGCCTTGCTACAAGGGTTCTTGCAAATGGAAGTATATTAAAATACCTCACACATACTATACCTTTCAGGAAAGACTTGGGAATGGATGATAATTCTTAAAAACAAAGTTTGCTGCTTGACTCCCAGGGACACTGAATTTCAACAACCTCCAAGATATAAAATGATTTGCAATTTGAAAATAGCCCGAGTAATATTGGCATGAGAATTTATTTTGTTGCTTATGTCCTATTTAGGCAGTGATGTTAATAATTTTATTTAAATGAAATAGTAAAATTGTGTGGCAGGTATATTCCCTAACACATTTCAATAGAGACACTTAGTATAAAGCTAGAAATATTTTATTTCATAATCGAATGAAGTATACTTCCTTCAAACTTAAATGCATGGCTGAAAGAGACAAATAGAATGTGCAGCATTAAAAAGATTAAATATGTGACTGATACCTTAATAATTATTCTGACTATCATTAAAATATTCAGAATTATAATTTAGATTCCTAAATGTTCATTTGTTTTACAAAAACAAGTTTCTGAAGTTGTATAGTTGATAAATTGAAATAATGAGGTATTGATTTCCTACATTTTCAACATTATGCTAATATAAGTATACTAATGAATACTTCATTTTTACATAAATGTATGTGCACATACAAAAACACATTAAAGATACTTTAATTTAACATCGACATGACTCAAGTGGAATTTTTAAATAGAATTACATATTTGAATGATTGCCAATATTAACAACTTCATACTACTTAACTAGCCTCATATGATCTCTTTAATCTTATATTTGCCAAAGGCTCCATCCAATATTATACTCTCCACTTTTATTTTATCATATACTTTGATAATGGGTGATTTTTCTCTTTTTCCTCATGCATATAGTACAAAATATGATTTTTCATATGAGATAAATTTAAAATATTTTTCTTAAAATCTCCTTATTTGAAATTAGTCAGGTTACTTTGTTATTTCCATTTTTTTCATGATTTCCCTTGGCACAGTATTAAATCACTGTTCAAATTCTCTCCTGTGATTATGGAATACTCCTGGGCCTATTTTTAATAAAGGAGTTTTAATGGTGTTTTTGCAAGTTAGTACTGTGAATGCAGATAAATTTGCTGAAGCAGCTCAAAACCTCCTGCCGTACATGTACCTATAGATGGGACTAAACTATAACTTATCACATATTTCTGAAATTTTCAGTCATTGTATTAAATATTTATTGAAAAATTATTGGAT
>NW_004524903.1:1135412-1137410 GCF_000260255.1 Octodon degus
TCAATCCCCAGGCCTCCTGCGCCCCCAGGGCACACTGAGACAGCAGTTGAGACTGGGTGTGGTGGCACATACCCGTAATCCCAGCTCTTGGGAGGCTGTAAACAGGTAGATCACTACTATTCTGATCTATGCAGTGAGACCCTGAACACCTTGTAGACCCCTAAAATAAATTTTTAAAAAAATCAGTTTTTTTCTGTAGATCAGAATATATACCAAACAATTCTCTTATTAGGAAGTTTTCTTAAATGTTATAAGAACTCAGAATATTCTATTTATTAATGTGTCTTAGATAGCACAAGTGCTCTGCTTATGTCACTTTTATCACATCTTTAGTCACCTCTGCTTGCTTGCTATTTCCGCTACATGTAGACCTCCCATTTCCCATCAACAGAATAAGAGAATGAGAGTAAGCTGTTCTCCTGTTTATCTACAAATAACACAAGCAACAGCAACAAAATAAATAAGACATCAATTAACTTATAAAAATGAAAATTCTGTATGTCCAGCCATGTTTAATATCAAACACTTCAATTTCATCTCAGAAGTTATCTCATATTGCATTGTTATATCTATTTTATAAATTAGCAAAGAAATTCTGAAGTGGGAAATTCAATCCAGATTAATCAACAACAATAGAACAGGTTTATTTGAAATACTATAATGCATAACATTCAGACCAAGAAAGACAAACTATTTTTGTATAAGGATGAGTGAAATTCCCCAAACTCAGGGATGAACCGCAGGTAAATGTGCATATGATGGATAATTGGGAACCCAGTAGTTGGTATGCAAGCATAATTCATTCCAGAAACATAATTGTAATCCAAAGCACTTCAATATCAACATGAATTTCCCAAAAATATATAACGGAAACTCAGATGATTCATTACATAACCTAAAATGTTCATGTAAAAATAATTACAGTAGTGTAATATAACACAAACTAGTAAATCAAATAAAAATGTAAAGAAAAATAAACTGACTAACCTGAGTTTTCCTTTGAAATTCTTCATGCTCAGTGTGACAGAGAAGAGAGTTCATCGTGTGGGTTGATCTTCACCATCATTCAGGGAATCACTGCAATCTAATGACTCAGGGGGATTATTTTGTGTGCAAATTTAATAAGGAACCCATCCAACAACAAATGCATCTGCCTCCTTTTAAGGATTTTGTGGACATGATATGCTGCTGCTGCACAGATTGATCACTTATAGTGCACCAGCCTTCCGTGGGTGGTGCTTCTCTACAGGATTGTGTGCTAGTCCCCCCATTAGATGTCTCCCAATGTCACCTGCAGTGAGAGGTTCCTGCTCACGTACTTCTTCCTCCTACACAAAGGACACCTTCTCTGTAACCTCTTGCTGTTGGGAGTTCATCACTCACAATTGCAGAGGGAGACACACACACACACACACACACAGAGATCGAGAGAGAGAGAGAGACAGACAGACAGACAGACAGAGGGGGGAGAGAGAACAGAGAGAAAGCGAGAGACAGAGCGAGAGAGAGGAAGAGACAGAGAGAGAGAGAGAGAGAGACAGACAGACAGAGAGAGAGAGGGGGGAGAGAAAGAAAGGGAGAGATAGAGAGAGGGAGAGAGAGACAGAGAGAGACAGAAAGAGAGACACAGAGACAGAGAGAGACAGAAAGAGAGAGAGACAGAGAGAGAGGGAGAGAGAGACAGACAGAGAGACAGAGATAGACAGAGAGGGGGAGAGAGGCAGAGAGAAAGAGACAGAGCGAGAGAGAGACAGAGAGACAGAGAGAGAGGGAGAGAGAAAGGGAGAGACAGAGAGAGGGAGAGACAGAGAGAGGGAGAGAGAGACAGAGAAAGGGAGAGAGAGAGGGAGAGAGGGGAAGAGAGAGAGGGAGAGAGGGGGACAGACAGAGGGAGAGAGAGAGGGAGAGGGGGAGAGAGAAGGAGAGAGAGACGGAGAGAGAGGGAGAGACACAGAGAGACAGAGACAGAGAGACAGATGGAGAGAGAGACAGAGACAG
>NW_004524903.1:1147230-1153974 GCF_000260255.1 Octodon degus
GGGACTAAACTATAACTTATCACATATTTCTGAAATTTTCAGTCATTGTATTAAATATTTATTGAAAAATTATTGGATTATGGAAGCCAATTTTTTTCTATAAATATCTCCCCAAGAGAGATTTAAGAGAATCTGACCCTTTAAATATCTTCAGTTTATTTCTTAATGACAGAGCACAATGCTCACATTTTTACTTCTTGCATTGTGAATCTGAGCTTCTGCAGTATAGATAGTTGACATTTGAGAAGCATGAAGTAAAAAACTAATTATTTAGACATGTTTAAACCACTAACATTGGCTAATATAGTAAAATACCATCTATACTGTATAGAGTAAGGCATAATAATATATCAAAATTAAAATAAATATATAATTATGTATATACACATTTATTATATAAACAATGTATTCTCAAATGAAAGTGGATAACATTCATATTTAATCAGTTATTTCAAAACTAAATTATTATACATTGAGATTTTCATTCAAAGAGTTAAAAATAGCCACCTATTAGATGCACATTTGCAAAGATCACACTGATATGAGAATGACTGATTAAGGATAAGAGGGGCATTAGAAAGAGAAAGTCACACAGGAGGCCAATTAAATTTATTGTAATCATTTTATAAGTAATAAGAACCAAAATGAAAAAAAAAGGATTGGTTAGTTATGTCAGTAGATATTTTCTGTTTGTTGTTGCTGCTGCTGTTGTTTTATATACGTGTGTGCATAATTTTACATGAGGAATGTTGTTGAATAAAGATGTAGCAGTGTAGAATGGCTAGTAGGATTTCATCTGAAAGACTACATCCATGAAGTGCCGCACGTTTCTCTGTGTGTGCATGTCCCACATATAAATAAACTGAGGATCTATAGATGAAAAATTATAGGGTCAGTGAAGTAGCTCAGTGCCTGCATGGCTGGCACAAGGTCCCAAGTTCAGGTCATGGTAACAAATAGATACATAAATAGAAAAAAATTATAGATGCACCAATTCTGAGCCACCAGTAACTATAGACAGCCAGGTGGTGCTGTCCATTGGTGTTGTTTGGGGTCGGTTTGTGCTGCACGGATTTATGCATTGAAACATCCAGTCTCAGTTGGCATGGTCTAAGTGTTATGGCATTTCTAAGAGGTGAAGCTGAGCAGAGGACCCTTGTGTCATGGAGGGCCTTGTTCTGGGGAGAAGATGTTGATATCTTAAAGTGAGTCCTTGTGAGGGTACAATTTGTTATAACATCCTGAGGCTGACAAGTGATTTCTTTCTGGCATCTGCTTCACATTCTAATCTCTTCCTCCAGCTACTTTCCTGCCCTTATCATAACATCTACCAGGTAGTGAGGTAATCCATACGCCACATCTTTTAATGGCCATGACTGTAAATTTGAAAAGATTTCTATATCTATCAGTATTCAAAAATTTATCATTCCTTTTTGTTTATAAGATTAAAAATATTTCTTTTATATTTCTGAAATATACAGCACATTATCATTTTCTATATTCACCCTACTGTTTAGTAATGTCATTGAATGATATGACTAACTTTGACTGGGTGTGGTGGTACATGCCTGTAATCCCAGCACTTGGGAGGCTGAAAGCAGAAGGATCACTATGAGTCTGATCTGTGTAGTGAGACCTGGCAGACCCTGTACTAAATACATAAAAAAGAAGATCCACGAACCTATATGACTAACTTACTAGACCAGAATGTCATTGTCCAATATGACTAAATTACTACCTACTGACCAAATTTCACCCTATCCCTTCTCCACCCCACCTTTTGATAGCCACTGTTTCAGTCCAAATTTCTAAGAGTTTACTATTTATATTTTTTCTAAACTGTAAAATAACTTTTTAAATCGCACATATGAGATTATGCAGTGTCTTTTTATACCAGGCACATTTTGCTTGATAAAACAAGCACAATTCCACTTTTGTGGGTGCAAATGTCAGACAGGGTTGTATCCTTTGCTATCCGTTTCCAAATAGGGCATTTGAAAATCATACTCCTGATGCCACCATCAGCTGGTGAACACACACACTGTTTTCATGTATTGGCTGTTGTGAATAGATTTGTAGTGAACATGGGTGGGGGATATTTTTCAACACATTGGTTTCTTTTTGTTTCAATATAGACTCAACACTGGGGCTTCTGAATTATATAATAATTCTATTGTTCATGTCTTAAGGAGCTTGCATGTAGCTTCCCATAATGGCTGCACACAATCATATTCTCACCAGCACTGTTCAGAGGATCTATTTGCACCTCCTCGTCACAAGATTTGTTACCTCTGGCTGTTTGAGTGGTAGCAATGCTAAGTGATGGCAAATCAAATCCTGTGCCATTTGCTTGAGCTCCTTATGTATTCTGATTATCAACTTCTTATTAGAGGACTAGCTAGCAAATATTTTCTACCAGGACTTTGTTTTGCAGAAGCTTTTTAGCTTGGTATAACCCCAGCTCGCTTTTGCTTTCTCTGATTTTTTGTTTCTTATCTAAAAAGAAATTATTGGCACCAGTATCTAGAGACACACAGGTTTTGTCCTTAGGACTTGATTGTGTTTTTCTAATAGCTTCATAATCTCTAGTGTCATATTAATTATGCAATACATTTGAGTCAATTTTATTACTGGATAAGGACAGGATTCTCATTTCATACTTTTGCATGTTGAGTTCCAATATTCTCAAAACCAATTTTTTAGATTGTCTTTTTCCCAATTCATGTTTACAGCACTTTGGGGTTGAAAATGTGCAAATTTACTCAAAGGATATCTCCTTTATTTCCATTGTTCATATGTCTGTTTTCAAGTTAATACTATGTTCGCTAAGGTCTTTTTCTTCATAGTATATCATGATTTCTAACATATAAACAGTTTCATTGGTAGTTTGATAAAGATTGTATTTTTGAGGGAATCTATTTTTTGTGTAGAATAAATGTTTTACAATATTATTTCTTTCAACTCATGGACATAGAAGATCTTTCTATTTTCTGCTTGTATGTGTATCCTCCCCTCTTTTTTTTAAGTTGGAAAGTTGCTACATTTCAAGAGTTAGACTGCTGTTCTTAAATTCTGTCATCAAGGCTTTAGAATTTCCTCTGTAAAAATGGTTACTTTTTAGGTATTTTTGTAGCTACTGCAAATGGGATTATGTTCTTAATTTCCCTTTCAAATAGTTCTCCACTGAAGTACAGCCATCTTACTTAGTTTTGTATGATGAAAATTATTGTAAACAGGGGCAATTGATTTCCAATTCTGAAGCTCTTCATTTCTTTTTCTGATTCCTCTGGCTAAGATTTCCTGTAGTGTGTTGAATGTATGTGTTGAAAATAGCCTCCCTAGAATATTCATTTTAAATAGCCCTTCCATAAGCATTATTTTGTCTATGGCATAGTCTGTTGATATTTTTGGCAACTGACCTTTTATTTTTAGTTATAGTACTTGTACTAAAAGTAATAATTTATTGTGAAAATTATTTGCTTATTCATCTTTCTGTGACAATCTCCACTGAGTCACAAATCATGTCTGTTTTTTACAGGTGGTATTAACAAAAAATGACACATACTCTAATAATACTCTAATAGATATCCCATATATAAATGTTTATAAACCTTAAGTATGTCCTACTTCAACTGACTTTTTGAAATAAAAACCCATCTTGTTTTCTGAGTTTTTCTTCTCTATCTAATGCCCCCAAATGTCTTATATGCCTTAGTTTGGTATAAGGCGTATACCAAACTTCTCCATCCTGCAGGTTTTCTGAGCATATTTTGTATATTTAAATGTCATTTAGCATGTGATTCTAAGAAATAAGTGGAATTTTTATTTCATCAGTGAATTTTTTCCACTCAAATGGATTAAAATGGTATCACATTCTTATTACCAAACTGACAAGTCACACATCATCTCAGATAGTTTTGGGGCTGCTAATTTTCATCTCTACATTTTTATATCTCTCTTGATTTATTACTGCAAAATTGACATTTAAAATAGGCATTCTGAGAACAATTGAACTATTTGGCCCAGTTTCTCTGCAGGGTAGGTTTCAAATTGGTTTTTGAAGAGCCCTTCTACACATGTGTGCTTTAGGCACATAGCATAAACTGATGATCAAGTTAGATAGAATTACATATTAGGTATCATGGACACTGCATTTCAAACCCACCCAGAACAAACAACACAAAATTCATTATGCATTTTTTTTCCTGAAAAACAACCTCATTACAACAGATGAAGGGAACTAGTGCCTTGATACAGTCTTTGTCTCTTTTGCTTTGTTTTGATGAAAACCATTAGTGGTGTATGAATGCAGGCTACATGGACTCCATCCAGGAGTTCACAGGTACAGTGTCACCTGCAGGTGAAGGTATTTGAACTTATAAAGGTTCTTTAATTCCTTTGTAAGTAGAGTCACTAGAATGAAATGAAAATATATGCAATGAACGGCTTACCCCTGTTGTTGAGATAGTATCTACAACAGAACACACAAAGGTGCTATTATAGTGCGTCAATGCCATTTGCCACTTACTGATACTCATCTGAAGCCCTTGAACAACAACAAAAAGTGTGGGCACAGTTGCAGCACTCTGGCGCACTTTAAAACTGATAACGTATCCAAACTGCATGAAGATTAATTATTCCTAAAGCAAAACCCTTATTTTATGATACTCAAGAGCCACTTCAATCCATAGCCAGTAAATACTTTCTTACTTTTAAGATATTGGCTATAAAATCATTCAAGTATAAATAACTAAAGACTATGGAGCAATTAAAAGTATATTTGAAAACTGTAAGTGTTCTTGAAGAGTCATTCTGCTATGCTTTTTTAATGTAATACAGTTCTGTAAATTTGCTTCTTTTCATTTAAGTGTATACATAGTAGAAAAAATTAGATAAAGCAAAACAAAAAATGCATAAGTTAAAAAAATGATGTTCAGCAATTGGTAATATTATCACTGAACGAAACAATTCTATGCTTTATGTACTGTGTAGCCTCATTGAAAGGCAAGATAAATCACTTTCTATTTATAATGATATCAGAAATATGTATAATGGAGCAGTTGTTAAAATAATGTAATCATATTTCCCAGGAAAACCAGAAGTAACAAAACCCAGAGATCAATTTAAGTGACAATTGATATTGTTACTTGATGTTGATTTCAAGCATAAATGTTAACTGGTGATATTAGTTCTGCTGCAGTATGGGAAAATTTAGAACAGCTGATATCCTACTATGAGTAAACAGCTATTTAGAGTTACATTTATCAGTCATACTAGAAAACTTTCCATCTTTACCATGAATCAATGTAATGAATATCCTCCAGTAAGATTTATTCATGGTATCTGAAAGAATTGTTTCAGGGTAGCACTGCAAGTTGTACTTTCAGTTTGAGCTGACTTCTACCTTTTCATTCACTTGCTGTGGCTTTCCATGGTGATTTTCTTGTCTTTGCTTAACCTGCGTCCCTTACTTTCAGTGCCATTAAAATGCTAAGACAGTGTCAAGGAAGACTCTATGTTTTAGTTTTCCTGTCATTTAGAATTATGCTTTCTGTTTTGCTCCTCACTGCATCTTGAGTTTGAATATTCAATATATTCTACAAGACTTTGCAGTGAAAAATTTACTGTTCACTCTTTCTATGTTACTGCAGTTGCAGTTAATAAACAAGAAATTCTTAATTTTTCATAGAGTTTTCTTAAGAGGACATTAAAATTCCCTTAATTTGCATTTATTCTGTGTAATTGTAACTCCAGTCCTAGTCCTGGAAATGTGCAGAGCCCGAATGATAAATTATAGTTACTTTTCCATTCTGAGACTCATAAAGTTTTATTTTCTTCAGAATCATATTTACGTAGTTCATTTTCTCTAGCTTCAAGTTGATTTTTTTCAAAAAGTTTCTAATATCTTCTAAACTATTGCTATGTGGATAGCCAGAGCATTGCTGCTTATGTACAAAGTGGCCATTGTTTAGATATCTAACTCAGTTCTCAAGCCATTGGAAGACTGATATTTATCAGCTTTAAATTATTTTATTTGTAAAGTACAAAATCCTTTTATGAACATAGTAAAAATATGAGACGTCAATATTAAAAATAGATATTTAGAGTTATGAGTTACTCTGGAATCTGCTTCACTCTAACTCTAAGTATTCAACATTTCATGACAAAATGTTTACATGATGCTTCAAAACAATGAACATGTTGAAAGAGTTATGACAGTATAATCCACAGCAAGACAAAAAAGCAGGTGCACTCTCACATCATAGTCGTACTTGGTAGGCATAAGGCTTCCTCACAACACCAAGTATTGAGAACAACGAATGTCACCTAAAATCTAATACGCAACTGGGGCATGGGCGCCAGGGGAATGAAAACGATTACAGTGTGCACGTACAGATCCTCCAACGTTATGCACGCCAATCTGCACAACCAGATTTTTTAAAGTGAAAATAAATAAATGAAGTAGTGGTCAAGAGAGCACACACTCCTGAGATTTTGAACCCTGTCATTATTTATGATTTTACAATAATCAATATACATTAGTAACAGTGATTTGGCTACATATTTTAACTTTAAAGAGAGCCTAAACAAACAAAGAAATAACAGAATTGAACCAGAGCTTGAAACAAATGGACTTGGTGGACATATACACAGTGTTCCACCCAAACACAGCTGAATACACACTTTTCTCAGCTGCACATGGGTCATTTTCTAAAATAGACCACATACTGGTCCATAGGTCAT
>NW_004524903.1:1154074-1155686 GCF_000260255.1 Octodon degus
TATCTTTATGGAATTGGGCAAAAAATCCACAGAAATACATATGACTGGAAAAGATTAAAAGAAGCAGAAAAAAAACCCCAATACATTTTATGATTAGATCTTCTGTAAAGCAACCAAAACATACACTGGAGGAAAAGTAACTTCTTTTATAAATGATGCTTCTATATGCAGAAGATTTATCTATACCCTGCATATATCTCACCATGGACTAAACTACAATCAAAATGAACCAAGATCCAAATGTTAAAACAGGAACATTTCATCTGTGCTAATCTACTGAAGGATAAAATAGGCACAATGCCCCAACTCAGGCACAAGCAAGAACTTCTGAACAGAAACCCAGTGCTTCAAGAGATCATAGTGCGAAGCAACAAACGGGTTATATGAAATTAAAAGCTCCCACATATCAAAAGAAACAAAGAACCAAGTGATTAATTTGGGGGGGTTAGTGATCATTTTTATTCTTAAAGTAATCGCACCTTGACCATCTGGTAGGAGGAAAGTGCGAGTCAGTGCAGGTTTGCTAGTAGGAATTCTATACTGCGTAAAAGAGGATATAAGGTGTGCAGAGAAACCACACAAGGCAGCATATGGGTATTAATTAGGATAATTTTCAATTATTTCTTGAACTACCTTTAATTTAACTTCTATTTAGTATCAAGCATTTATCTGAAACAGACAACATTGTAATAATAATTCTCACATGTCTAGGTTTGTATACACGAAAGTTTATTTAGTATACGTGCCTAAAAGTGGCATTTCTGTGTAATAAATATTTAAATATAGAATTTTTGTCGTGTAGCCTATGATATTACATACATTTGAAATGACATAGTATGCACAATAGACAAAGTACGATATGTAAGACCTGGAGTGATTGTCTCTGGTCAGTTTTTGCTGAAATGTTATTCACGCTTTTAAATAACTTAAAGCTTGTGATTATTTTCTTTATTACATATTTCCCATTTATAGTTGGGGATACCTTATTTATTATGCTTCACATTTCATTGATACCTATTAGGGTTCCATTCTTTAAGAAACTTTTGCTTGATGTTCAATATTCGGATTGATACAGATATGCAAATAATAGCACAGATCAGTAAGTAAATACTACAGGATTGTGGAGCACCGCTGCAGCCTTTTGACTTCTATTATCTGTAAACAAGTTGAGCATATAAGTGCCTGTCTGGCAGGCAAAACGTCTGATCCCTGGTATAAAAAAGTTGAGTCTAAAATTCTAACATTACATTAGGTGTAGCTATAAAATCTTTGGTAATACTCTAAGAGGCAAAGCCGATTTTCTTATATTCTCACCTGACCTTACAACTTACTCTAACAGAGAACAGCCACAGTATTGCTATGAAGATTCTGAGACTCACTGTCAGGCAACCTAGCCACTTCCCTCTCCTGGAATCTGAGACCAGTAGAAGCTAAGATCCGTGGTACTAGGTCACATGACAGAGGGTCACTACTGCAACCAAATCCCACTATCCAATCCCAGTCTCTGTACTACCTTGACACATTATTAAGATCAGGCAAGGGAGCCAGAAGCCATACAGCCATTTATTGTACATTAATACAATAAAAAAAGAATATTTGGGCTGGCCAAATA
>NW_004524903.1:1155976-1157435 GCF_000260255.1 Octodon degus
AAAGAAAAAGAAAAAGAATATTTTGGTTTTAAGCAATTAAATTTAGTGGTGATCTGCTAAACTTGTGTTAGAGAAAAAAAATTACATCCTGTAATTGTTCAGCATTTTTCAAATATTTCTTTCACCTACATTAACAGTAACCATTAATGATCCTTACTATCCAAATGTTTTTATTAAGAGAAGCAATTTCATTCATTTTACATTATAAACCTTATTTTGAAAATTCGTAAATATACATTGCTTTTTAAAATTTAACAGTTCAGCTCCATTCTAGAATCATTAAATGATGTTGAGGTAGTGTCACGTGACATCGTGTCCACCGCAGGAAGCTCTTGCTTTGTTCTGCTGTCCTGGGAAGGACTCAGTTTGTGTGGTTAAAAATAATTCAGATGTGTTATGTGCATGTACTAACTCCTCACAAGGACTGCAAGCATTATGTACTGCAAATATGTGCTAATAAACTAAATAAATCATGAAAGAAAAATAGAAACATCCAAATGCCAGCAGCGAATTTTGTATGGAAGTGCCTTTGATGTAGTCACTGGACTACGTTTTGTGTATGGCATCCCCACCAGCTGACATTTAATCAGGTTGCTTTATGCAGAAATTAACAAGGCCTTTCTATCTTAGTAATATCAGAAATTTCACTTGTGATTCAATGTTTGAATTAAATTGATGAAGTAACTATCGCTCAACTCAGGCATTTTCACATTGTCTCTTCAAACCAGACCTCAATCTATTCAAGAGCCATTATAACAAAGAATCTGTCCTTTCTGTGCTAATGGATGGGCTTATTATTATTATTGTTATTATTTTGATCCAGTAAGAAATGCAGTAATCCCTGGAAAATCTTGTTGACCCACTAATCTTGTTCAGTCACTTGTTCTTGCTTTGGTAACTCATCTCACTGTCTTAAAATCTTGCAAGAGGGAAATAGGCCTGGGGCTGGACCAGTGCCCACCTGCCTCTCTCAAGCACAGAAGTTCAGATTTGGCACAGCTTTTGGCAGCTGTAGGATTAGAAGCACCATTGGCAATTGTTGACCTGATGTATGGGAAACTGAAATGGATCATAATTATAAAAGTTATAGTAACAACTGGAGCTGAATTATTCTTCCCATTAAATAGGAAAAGAAATGAAAACTTAAATACCCTATCGAATGTTACATCACTTAGAAAAACTAAATTATAAAATTTAACTGAACTCATTTATTACACATCTACTGTTTCCCACTGTAGGTTTTTATCTTGGACATATTCTAACCTATCAGTGTTAAATATGTTTATCTGAGTTATTGTTGGTTAAAATGCATATTGTAGTCATGGTTTGGCTCAAAATAGCCTTTAAGTGCATATTCTTATTGGGCCTACATTACTCCAAATAAAAGCAAATAAAATTCTAAAATGATGATTTTATTTATTTATTTTTATTTTTACATCAGTTATTTTTATTTTAAAGA
>NW_004524903.1:1161964-1164916 GCF_000260255.1 Octodon degus
AAAAGAAGAAATACAAATACAAAGATATAATACAAGTAAAAGGAAAGCAGGATCTCAAGGACTAACTAATCAAGAGAGGGAAAGGAGAAGAGGTAGGAAAAAGTTTTATGTAGAAGATGAGCAAGGCAATGATCTTGAGAATCTTCAGAAGATTTTTTAATCTAGCAGTTAATTGGAAAGATTCTCACCCTGACTATCTATATATACTGATATCTGTGAATTAAGCTACTGCACTGAAGATGGTAATTTGTAATAGTAGTTTCATGCTTGGAGTGCCTGTTATTCTGATCTTCTGACAATGGGCTGCTTGTTGTGACATACCAGTTGCTGCTATGATGTCTCTCGGGTAGGTGGATGTTCAAGAAGAAGGGGGTGCTGAATGAAAGCAAGAGACAGGAAAAGGAATATTGTGGGGCTGTCCTGCTTCAAGATTGTATATGGTGAGATTTTTGGACTTATGTGCAAGCATGAGAAGTATATAATTTTTTATGCCTATTTTTAAAATATATTCTAATTTTTAGATGTTTTTATCATATTCTGTAGAGACATAAAGTTTAACATATCAATACTTGATGAAAAATACCTTTTCCATAGTATGCCTAAGATGTTTGATATTCAGACCGATAATGAGGTTAAGCTTAACAGCCTAAGTTGTTTGATAATAACAATAGGCTTGTTTTCTGGATGGTTAACAACCTAAGTTTGCAGACCAAAATTAAAGAATAAGAAGGGCTGCAAGACAAGCCAACATTTTGACCCTAAACTTCTAAGGTCAATTAAGACTCAGGACATATGAGAACTTGTACTGTAATGTCATGTACCTCGGTAGTTTCCCAAATTTTCTGATCATGGAGATTATGGGGCCAAAGAGGAAAGTGGTCGTAGATGTAGAGTGTGCCTAAGGAGAGTCACAAGGAGAGAAAACATTCCCTCAGGCTTTCACAGAGAGCACATTGGCCAAGCAACCGCCGTGACTCATCCACATGGCTGACACTGACAAAGGTTCTACAATCTGAGGTACAGGATCTCAAGATAAATCCTGAAGGGATTTCACTGACCTTATCAGACCCAAAAGCTACAAACTCTTGTTGTACAGGTCCTGCTTTACCTTGGTCTTAACTATCCAGTACAAAAGTATGAAGATGAAATATAGCAAGGAATGCCATGCTGTTATGTTGAGCTGTGGGGGACTCAGGTCAACAATTTCTGACGCTGCCAGTTAAACAGAAGACCCAATGCTATTATGGGCTACTGGTCTCTTTTAGAATATTTTGCTGAGTTTGCACATGTATAATATTCAAATAACGAAACTTAACAAAAAAAGAGTATGCAGATGAATGTCCATTTTGTATCTGTGTATTTAAGTGGTTAGGGTAGGTATATAGTTACATTCTGTTAATGAATAGGATGATATGTTCTAATGGTGTTTGTAAATAGGATCTCAAGTCCACATCTTGTACAGCAATTAACCACTAAGAAGTATGTATGCATTGTGTTGGTTATTGAAACTGTCGTAGCGATTTGATTTGAAACTCTGTCATTGCTATTTGTTTATCAATAAAATTACGAATAAATAAATAAATAAAGCCTAAACAACCGTAAATTATGTTGTGCAAAAAATTGTTTTTAACAATCACCAAAAGCAAAGCCATGAAACTCCAGAAAAACAAATAAATTTAAATTGAGACTATGTCATATTTTTATTACTATTTAATTCTTTTGTTATAATTTTGATTCATTTTAATGAGAAAAAAGAAAAATGGCATTGAAACAGTTTCAAAACAGGAAACAGGTTAGCAGGATGTTTACAATAATTAATACACTGCATATTGTTGTCTTCATAGTAGTTTTCCAGAGGGCAAGATGCAGACATATCTTGAGTAACCTATATTAGTACAAACTTTTATTCTCAGTAAACTAAAAGAAAATAGATGAATGATATTTAATTTTTAAATTGTTTTGGGATATTCTTGAACGAAGCAAATATTCGCAGTGTTATATGTTACTGGTAGGAAATTAAGAGCTCTTATATACAATTATTCAAAAATGAATTTAATTATTACTGAACATAACATCTTATCCTAAAAAACACAAAGAAACCAAGCAATAAACTTAACTACCATGTAGCAGGCACAATTTCCTCTAGACCAAGAATTTTCTAGGCTTCCCAGCTATCCTTTGAGTGAACTTTTCCCTATATTAATTACTTCAGAACACCAAAAAGAAGGTACAGACCAGGAATGTAAGTCTGGATGTGGTGTTGCACACCTGTAGTCCCAGCACTCAGAAGGCTCAGCCATGAGTTCCAGACAAGCCTGGGCTATAAAGTAAACTCAAGGCCAGCCTGAACTGAATTATGAAATGCTGTCTCAAAAAGTCAATAAATAAATAAATAAATAAATAAATAAATAAATAAACAAACATGAATGTAAGCAGGTCATCCAGTAAATTTGCTGTTACTTCACAGCAAACATTGCATTATAGTTTTTGTTTAGATGTTCCGCTAGGTTTTTGGAAGGTGATCTAGGGCATTGTAGATAATTGTAATAACAATCTGTTATTAGGCAGAGGGTTTGGGTCAGATGTACTGGGACCCTGCTGTTGTCCTCTGGAATAGTTTAGCGCTTTCCTGGCTCCTTGTTTCATTCTACTTCTTGTCCAAATACTGTGATCATCTGATCCTCCAACCTGCCCATGGCATCCTGCCTTGAGCAGCCAAGCACAGGGCTGAGACTACTGAAGGTAAGCTGGAATGATCTCTCTCCTTTTTAGTTGTTGGTGTCCACTACCACATCTGAGTGGTGAGAAAGTGATAGAACACATTACAAGCATGAAGCACCAGTATTTTTGTAGTGATAACATTGATTTCTATCCATAGTAAATTATTCTTTTATTTTCTCTAATTAGCTGCTATTTTTATGCAAATTAAATTCAATTCTACATCAACATTCC
>NW_004524903.1:1187936-1189018 GCF_000260255.1 Octodon degus
TCTTTCTTTCTTTCTTTTTCTTTTTCTTTATTCTTTGTTTTTTGTGGTAGAAGGGATCAAACTCAGGAACTTGCCTTTGCGAGGCAAGCACTTATTCTACTCAGCTATTTCTCTGGCCCTTGTTTCTGGCCCTTGTTAGGCACTGGCAGTTGCCTTACCAGTGAGTTAGGCCTTCAAATTATTGTATACTGTACAAAAATTCTATATTGTATACTGTAATGCAATCTGTAAATAATCACATTATTTTTTTTATTGATTCTTGGTCTTTTAAATATTTAGTCTTTCTTTTTTTTGCTGTATTGAGAAAAACATTCAATATAGTTTTGTAAAGATAAACCTTTATGACAATTTTCACATTCAAATTTTTCTAAAATCAAGGTTGGTTTAGCCCTTGGACTCTTAACTGCTACGTGTGTGTACCTATGTATGTCTTACAATTATTCTTCTGAATAATTATAATTATTCTAAGTTAATAGAAAGATGACATTTTTCTTTTTTTCTTTTCTTCCCTGTTTTAAATTTTTTTTTTGTTTTGCAGTACTGGGTATTGAACTCAGGACCTTGCACTTGCCAGGCAAGTGCCTGTTTTACTGAGGTATCTCCCCAGCCCTGGCATATTTTTTACTCGGTATCACATTAAGTTAAAAAAATGTGCAAACTCTTCAAATACTAACTAAATTTTAAAAATAATTTAATATATATTTATATGTAAACATATTTTTATGTTTAATTTTTAAAAGATAATTAATTGTCTTTCTTTCCTTTTGAATCCAGGACCTCTTGCATAGTAGGCAGTTGCCTTACCAGTGAGTTAGGCCTTCAGATTAGATTATCCTCTTAAAACAAAATTGGTAACACTGTATTCTGCAGTTGGTATCATATCTAAATGAACAAGCATGACCACAGTAGCACAATAGCTGACAATAATGAAAGTAAATTAACATATGATTTCTACCTTTGTTGGTTTATTTGGTGAAAATGGGGTCTGAACTCTGGGTCTTCCACATGTGTATCACTGGGTTTTGGAAATATCAAGTCTGGCACTTTGTATTTTATTTTTGAGAAGGATTATTTATTTATTT
>NW_004524903.1:1198343-1203948 GCF_000260255.1 Octodon degus
GGTTGGGATAGATATATAGTTGCATTCTCTTAATGAATAGAATGATTTGTTCTAATGGTGTTTGTGAATAGGATCACAAGTCTGCATCTTGTACAGCAATTAACAACTAAGAAGAATATATGCAGTGTATTATTTGTTGAAACTGTCCTTCCGATTTGATTTGAAACTGTCTCATTGCTATCTCTTTGTCATTAAAACTTTGAGAAAAAAAAAGTTATTACTTTTAATGGAATCTTGTTTGACCAAAGACTTGAACTTCAGGTCATCCATTTCCAGTGCACTTCACAGAAGGATGTTCATTTAGTAGTGTTTCAGCCTCCTTGGGAATACTTTGTTAGCTGATGGTGGGACAAAGATAGAGGAAAGGGCACGTTCACTAAAGACTTGATTAAATATCATTCTTTGGATTCTTTTCATCTGACAAGATGGCCTCCTTGATCTCAATGTTCCTGCTTTCTCTAATATGCATGTGAATTTAGCACTTATTAATGACATTCATTCCTTTTCTAGGATTATATTATTTTTTATCCACTTTAGATAGACACAGTCAGTATAGAATTTAAAAAGTCCCTCAAATTTCATGTATTCAAACGTGGAAATTTCAGAAGTTAATGAGCCCATAGGTGCACTAATAAGTTTGTAGCTTTATAAATAGTTTGATAGTTAGGAGATGTAGCCTGGTTGGAAAAGGTGGGTAAGTGAAGTCATGACTAGGCATACTTATCAACAATTTTGTCCTTTCTTTTCTCCTGGCTTCTGTAAGTTGAGCAGCTGCACTTGCTAAGCCCTTCTTATGTACAGTTTCTGCCTTAGACACCACTGTAGACAGATACAGTGAGCCAAAATGTCCTTCTCCTTTACATTAGTGATGTCAGGTACTTTTTTCATAGTAATAGAAAAGATGGTGAATACAGAAAACTGCTTATCACAGAAGTGGGATTAGTGCAAAAGCTACATGACCATGTGGTTCAAAGACCTCCGAAAGTTGTTTCAGGAGGAGATTAAGAAGTCTGGATATTGGGGAGAAAGAAGCCTCACACAGGACTCTTTAGGGACATGTATCCCCCAAGTTAAGACACCTTGAGACTTAAGGCTGATGCACCCAGATCTAAGGATTTCTGGTTGCTGCTCAAGCTGGAAGCAGCTCTTGGCATCACCAAATAGTATTGGTTTTAAGGCATAATGAATAAAAAAACTTGTGGAATCTTTAATGAATTTGGTCCAGGGCCTCACTACCCAGCTCACACTCATAGCGATCCTCCTGTTTTCAGCCCCCCTAGCACTGGAATTACAGGCATGCACCACCACTCCAGAACTCAGTTGCTGACTCAGTCTCCAGTTCAATGCACCTGGGAGCAAGGCCTGCATGGCATGTGGTGCCGGGGATTGAACCTTGGTCCTTGCAACTGTCTGAGCAGGCACTTAGTCCACTGAGCTATGTCATCCTTTCATTCTTTCATAAGACCATATATTTTACCATCACACAATTCTGCTACAAATATCTCATTCGAGGATAAAAATTCTATCTTTGTCAGTTAACAGCATAAAGAAGTTGTAAAATGAATGAATAATATTTACTCAGTATTTGAATGTATTATTATATGAATTTATCAGTTACAAATACTTTTGTAGGATACTGATCTATATTAGGTACCTATGATTTTCTTTTTCCTCCTTTAAATTCTTTTTAATTATAATGTTACAAAGAAGAGAAACATGCAACATATTTGCTATATTTCTATTTTTTATCCTTACAATCTAGAGTAAAATAAGGTTACCTAAAGTTAATTATATCTTGACACTCAACTGCCTTGAGTTTGAGGCCAGACAAGGCTACATAATGAACTCAAGACCAGTTTGACCTACATAGAAAGATTCTATTTCAAAAACTGTTACAGTAACAATGATAATATTCTCATAGGAAAGTTTTCTTAGACAAAGCATTGCAATGTGATAAACCTTGATAATGAAGAACATGGGTAGTGACATTTGACATGTAAAGCATATTACAGTGTTGCTGCACATGTTAGGAAGCATAGAAAACCCACGAAAGACACCAGG
Organism: Octodon degus; assembly: GCF_000260255.1. Classification (NCBI taxonomy): domain Eukaryota; kingdom Metazoa; phylum Chordata; class Mammalia; order Rodentia; family Octodontidae; genus Octodon; species Octodon degus. The sequence continues at coordinate 1,200,405 of NW_004524903.1, forward strand.
TATGATGGAACAAGAAAGCTTTTACTGAGAACTCACAATTGACCGATGCCCTGACTTTGGGTCAGGGCTCTCAAAATCTAGGTCCCTTTTGGATTTTTTCTCCAGGTTATATACTTTTCAAGTTTCTATAGTAACCACATTATCTCCTTTTCAAGAATTTGATAAGAATGTTACACATTTCTGTGAAGTTTACATTTCCCAGATATTGTGGACCTTCTTTCAGTCATGGCACAATTTGTTTAGTGCTTACCCTATTCCCCAAGTTGTTCTCACTATGTGTTCTTATTTTACTGCCCTGGTTTTCTCTAAATGGGTTGATGGCTAGCTATGTAGGAGAACTTGAGGGAGTAAGTTTATCTATAGTATAAATGAGCCTAAGTGACTCTCTGAACTGCAGTTAAGAAGATTATGGAGTCTCATTGCATTGTCCATAGGAGATGAAAGCATAAAGCAACAAAACTCTATCATTGATATATTTTACTACTTGTAAAACAAAGTAAAATGTACATTTTGGAATCAATCTCTCTGGGAATAGAAGTGTATCATTTAAGTTTAATTTGGTACTTGGAAGTCAGATGTATATAGAAAAGAAAAATGTTAAAAATGAGATTTTTTAATAAAGTATTCAAAACATGGTCTTAAATTAATTCTAATGATTATTCTATAGTTATGTATTCCTAATATCTTTTTGATATGACTTTAAATTCCATAAGTCAAGGCTTGTGTGGCATTGGCAGAAAAAATGAGAAAATTAGTTAGTGAAAACTTTTATTTTATTCTAGTAAATACATGTTTAAATTAATATAGAAATCTTTCTCAGTTGCAGGCTTTTTTCCTATTGTTATTTGTTTAGGGTAATAAGATCACCAGGTAATTTAGATAAGGAATTTTATGGTTATGCCTGATATAAAGCATTTTTATTCAACATATCATTTTTAGTTCATATCCAAAAATAGTTTTTACTATTTGCTACCAACATTTTTTAAAGTCTTCATCCTGTTTTTTTCTGTTTTTTCTTTCCATTTGGCTTGATCCTGAAAGAAAATGAATTTTTAAAATTTTTTCTTTTAGAATTTCTTCCTTTATATATGATTTTTCCATTAAATAAATCATATTCTTATTCACTTTATTACTATCTTATTTTGTTCTCTAAGACTATTAAAATTGCTTCTTCTCTAGTTCCTCTTTCTGTTTTCAATCCCTAATCAACCCTGTCAATAAAAGACATCAGTAAGGACCGGTAGAATTGACTTTGAACCCTGTCTTTTGTTAGCCCAGGAATCTTGCAATAAATCACTGAATCTTTTTGGGCCTGCCTCTTCTTTCATAAAATATGAAAATCTCAGGGCCACGGAGATGGCTCAGTGGAATAAGCGCTTCCCTGGTAAGTGCAAGGGCTTGAGTTCAATCCCTGGTTCCACCAAAAACAAGCAAAGAAAAAAAATGGAAATCTCTCATGTAATCTGGGTGAATAAATTATAAAATGCATATAAAACCCTTAACACTGTGTTGTACAAACCCTTAGAACTAAGTTGAATGCATTTGTCTTTGCACTAAGAAACAGAACATATGTATAGTATTTCAGGTGACTGAGATTACAGATTATAAAACTATATTCTTTCTTTATTTATTTATTTTGAGGTACCAGAGATTGAACTCAAAATTCTGTGCTTGCCAAGCAGGCCCTTATTCTACTGAGCTATCTCCCCGATCCAAAACTATATTCTTAAATCCAAATTTAATAATATAAATTAGTTGATTTATGCAGGTTTCTTAATATCTTTTGATGTAATGTAAGGCTTCACCTGTAAAATAAGAATACTAGTAACATAGATCATTGGAATTAATGAGGATTTAAAATTAATATCTAATAAGTCATCAGGAAAATATTTAGGAGACAATAGTACTCATAGAACATTTGTTATAAAAACTTTATCAATATTTCCACAGTGGTTCCTTGATTCACAAACTTAATTCTTTTCATAATTCTGATTGAAAATCAAGTTAGATGAGAACAAAATCAAATTCAAAAGTCAGGTTCAATGTCATTCTTATGGAAAAATTTGATTTGGTTTTCATTCCAGTTTGGTGTGCAGCCATAACCATGAAAAGAATTTAATTTCTGAACCAAAGCAGCATTGTATTATGACTTAACCTTATGTTAGGAATCACCTGAATTGAAGCTATGAAATTAAAATTTTCTAATGTAAATAGGATATTTAGATTATAATGTGAGAAAATGTATATAAAGAATTTGAGTAATATTACCATCATTATGATTAGTAGTCCCTAAAATAATTTATAAGATTCAATGTTTTGTGTTTATTATTTTTACAATTTAGAGAATATTAAAATAAAAAATATCTAAGACTTTGTTACTCACCTTACCATACTAGGAGTCCAAGGGCCACCCTCAAGATCTATGCTTTCCTATAAAGAAATTCAGAATATCTGTGACTATATAGCTGTACTTTATTTTAATGAAATAACAGATTAAAATGAATAGGTGCTCAAGATACAGAGAAATAAGTCCAAAATTCTAGATGAAAGCACTCTATGGAGTAAAAAAATGCACATTATTCTTTTAGTAATGATATAAATCATTGATAAAAAGCAAAGCATGCCAAGCTCAAGGTGAACTTGATGAGCCATGTTTTCATTGGAAAATAGTGATATATATGTCTGATCTTTGCTGTCCAGAATGTAGCATATGACCTATTTCATGACAGAGTAAAAATAATATATGCTGCCCATCACATTCCCAGAATAAAATTATTGTGGCAAACTAATACAAGACAGTTAAAGTTCATCAGACACACAAAAGTGGGCATGCAGCACAAATATAGCATGGCCTCAAATGTATTAAACAATCTAGCTTCAAGAATAATATTTCAACAGTTCAAAGGTTATCTTGCAAGATCTGGGTAAGTACTCACTCTTAAAATACATCTTTCTTTGGGGAAAGATTTTTGTGCAATCCAGAACTGCTGGTTTATCATTTACAAATATGTACCAAACCCACTGCAATTTCTTATTGTTTTCTCATTTGACTATTCTCAAAATTTTCTGAATGTCAGCATATTCTATGAAGTAGTCCCATATTAAGCTTACCTTTAGACACATTTTCACCAGATTAATTTAGTTTTCCATTATGTTTCTGTCTCTTAAATTAAGTATTTTTGGGCTGAAAGATAGCTCAGTGCCTTAAGGGCCTGCCTGGCAAGTGCAAGGTCTTGAGTTCAAGCCCTGTTACCAAAAATAAATAAATAAATAAATAAATAAATAAATAAGTATTCCTGTTTATGTATGCATTTTATATTTTGGCTTCTGCACATATGTATGTGATTATTCATATGGGACAAGTTGCATTTTCTTTTCAGCAAGAACTTCTATGACAGATCCAGCCCTAGACGAGGCCTGGTGAGTGTGTGGGAGAGCTTTCAGCAACCCTGTGATAGAGGGACCTGTCCAGTCCAAGCCCAGGCCGAGCATGAGTGACACCCTCTTCCACACCCTAGGGACCCCCCACAACCACTTTTTTTTT